>NW_023458556.1:81592778-81611660 GCF_013731165.1 Rhagoletis pomonella
ATTATTTGCTCAAAATGATAAAAGTCATATTTTTAAAAGTCATGGAGGAATCAGAATCTACAATGGGAGACGAGTCTAATGGTACCTTTGAAAAAGCTATAACATAATTTTTTCACTATGCCTTTTTGATATCAAAAATTTTAAAATAACTTTTATTTTCAGTGTCTGATTTAACCTGATCTTGGAGAAGATACCGATGATACCGACACCAAGAACTGCAAAGACTGTTCTGCCTTTTCCAAGTTGGATAATAAGCAAACCGATTGGATCTGGTGGTCAACGAGGAGAAGACGAAGTATCTCCTGTCATCAAACAAACAATCACACTATAAGGCACTCATCATGCCCGTGTTGGTATCTAGCGCATAAGCATGGACAATGACAACATCCGATGAGGCGGCTCTTGGAGTATTCGAGAGAAAGACTTTGCGGAAGATGTACCGGCCTTTACTCGTTGGCGATGATAGAATGATGACGCGCCAGCTCTTAAAGTATTCAACTCGAAACCCGCTGTTGGTAGCAGAGGAAGAGGAAGGCCCCCACTGCGATGGAAAGATCAAGTGGAGATGGACTTGGCTTCATTTGGCATTTCCAATTGGGGCAGTTGGCACAGAAGAGAAACGACTGGCGTACTTTGTCCAAAATATCGCCTTCAGCCAAGGTACCACAAGGTGACTAGCCTTCTGGAGTAAGACTGGGAATATTCCGTCTACTCCCGGGGATTAGCAGGGCTCAAAACTGTTGATTGCCCATTTTACTTTGGAAGAAGTTATGACGTTTGGCGGGATGCTACTCGCTATACTTCCTCCACTAACGAGGTCGCTCGAGTCCATGCATCCCGGAAAGTGGGTGCTGCCAAATCTTTTAGCTACTCCTCGCTTGAATATGTTCCATCATATCGTCTAGTATGTTCCAAAAGCGTTCCCAATTAGTATTTCCAGGGTTAATGAGGGCCCTACAATAAATTACAAACATAAATTACTTTTAGTGAAATGTTTTCAGGAGGAAAAAGTATATGATTCAAAATATTTATTATTTCTGACCGACCTCACAAAAAGGAGAAGGTTATCAATTCTCCGGAATATATATATATTTTTTAATGTATGTTAACGCATAACTTTGGAACACGTTAACCGATTTCTATAATTCTTTTTGTAGAGGAAAGGTGTTACTTCACAGGTAGTCCCATACTAATTGCATCATAAAGAAATTAAAGGAAATCTTAAATTTTTATATGAGAATTGAAGTCGGTTTTGCTTTTTGCCTAAAAACTACTTGTGAGTTACTACACTGTGTATAATACACACCGCGAGGTGATAAAAATTGAATACATATCTATGTACATATGTAGCCATTTTCAGAATTAAATATTTCAATGCAAGAGATACGGTGAACTCGTTAAATTGTGGCAGTGATCCACAAAGAAATGAATGGCGTGTTTTATTGCAATCAAGAAGAAAACGATCCGCAGAAGAAAAATATAAATTATAACTTTCAATTTCACCCAGGGTTAGGCCGGTGTTAACGCACTCTCCGCATCATTGAATGTACATTTGCAGCGCAGTGAAATTAACTTTTGATGCTCTTGATCATGAGCTTCTTTGCATTATTACCTCGAGGACGTTGGTCTTTCAAAGTTGATCGATAAGCAAACGGTGGCATTTCGTGCCATCAACTGGCTGCTTATCTTTAGTTGTAAAGTTGTTAGCTTAGAGTGTGTACGTAAAGCAGGTGGTTCTGTTGCATATTCATATTTATGTTATTTACTTGTAGGGTAAGTGTATAAAATGCATTCGGCAACTTCTGTAGGAATTTGCGGTGGTCTGCTGCTGGTAATGTACAATCTGGGCTATGCTAGAGCTACAGTTGTAACCAGCGTTAACTATGTGTTCGAAGGCTTCAGTCCATATGCGACCTTGCGATTTTTTGAATTCAACGATAAAGGTTGGAATATAAGTGAAAACTGTTTGCGTGACATGTACAATTTTTTGGAAGGGCTTCGGCGCGGATATCTGTGGGCTGTGAAGTGTAAGTACATATGCATAAGCTAAACTAGAAACTTGTAGCGGGTGGTTATGGCAGATGTTTGTTTACGAAGTGTACGATGCGACGGCTTACTACGCCGGAGGAGCTTTGGGTGGAGCATCAAAGGTGCGGATACACAACCCAAACATTTGTCGTTCCCTACTGCATCAGTATAAGGATCAGGTACAACACGCTTCTTGGAGTTTTATTTCAAACGAAACTATTGTGCCATTCGCCGTACAAGTTGTTGTGGGTCACTACTTGTTGGACATTGTATACGGAGGTGGATTCAAGGTTAGCACATCTTGCAATAAACTGGTTCATTTTATTTCTAATAACTTTTCTTCTTTCTTAAATTCAAAAACAGAGTGAGAAAATAGAGCAGCTCATCTGTTTTCCAACTTCTTGCAATAATGGAGACTTGCAGCAGATTTTAGAGGTGTATCTCTTTCAAAGCAATCACGTTGTGAGGAACAGTACATATCTGAGGCATCGAGTACTAAGTGATGTATACAGCATTCGCAATGACACCGATTCATATATTTTAATGTAAGTGTGACTTTTATGCTACAATACTCGTTTTATTAGTTTTTTACACATACTGTCATTTTCTTAAATTTTTAGCACATTCGTTTGCAGTTCTTTTTTCGTGTATGCTTTGTTTTTTGTTCTGCGCAGTTACCACTCGTTTATCAACTACTCCGATTCCAGCAATGAAGCCTTTCGAAACAATTTTGGATTCGTTGTGGATTACAAAAATTCTCTATTGAGAAATATGAAACGCTTTGCCCGAAAGACCACAACAGACACTGGTACTGTTGACATCAAATTTAGAAGTGAGTTAATCATACACATTTGCGAATATATTTCCTTAGTATAACAAGTAGTTTTTAAGGAAAAAAAAACAATGCCGACTTCAATTCTCATATAAAAATTTAAGATTACCGCTAATTCCTTCATAAATCAATGATAGGATTTAAACGAAATCAGTATGGGACCACCTTTTAGGTACAGTACAACATTTCCTTTAAAAAAGGAATTATAGAAATCGGTTAAAGTGGTCTAAAGCTATGCAGTAACATACATCAAACAAATATTCCGACGAACTGATAAGTTTCTCCTTCTTTTTAAGTCGGTTAAAAACATGAAAATTTTCAAAATCTAAACCTCTGTAATAATTCTAATACAAGTTGCGTTCCCTAACTCGCAATAAATTTACAGGAATTTACCAGAAAGCGTTCCCGTACTCGGTTCTCTGGCAAAGTAGGGGAAAAATGAGAGAGTAAAATCGGTCCTCTATTTGACGGTAGTTGCAAGATTTTACCCGAAGAATTTCTGCTAGTAAAATCTGAGTGAAAATCTCCCACCCACCCAAAATTGGATGGTCAAGATTTTTTCGAACAAATCACTTTATTCGGTTTACAACCATAAAAAAAATATAATTTAAACAATTTTGCAAAATCCGAATTTTTACAATAGTTATTGTTATTAACTTTTTTTGTGATGAATTCAGTAATTATTTATTATCAACTGATTCATAGCATGTATCTTGCTCATTTTTTCCACGATAATAGTTAATTAGACACGCTTTAGCCTGATTGTTTCAATTTTTCAATTAATTATTATTTTGTATAAAATTTTTAACTTTTTAAAAAAAATGTTATAACAAATGCAAATATTTATTACTTCTCGATCAGATTTTTTAATCGTTTACATTGAATATCAATCCTTATTCTATAATACATTATTTAAAAGAAAAAAAAACTCCGGAAACTTGCACGGAGGTGCTAGTTATTAATTTTTTTCGCTCCGGCCACGGGTGCTTTTGCCTTATTGCCGCGTGCCGCCCCGACTCGCAGCGAGCGTGGTGCAACCAGAGAACGCAAAAAAAATAAAATTTATTTATAAACATAAGCATAGATTATTTAGTACAATATTTTTTAAAGTTGCATACACACTGCACATATTTAGCATACATAACATGCATATCGTCGATGTTTTTGCAAAACCGCCCATCGACCAATTGCAAAACCGCCTATCGGTTTTTCTTTGAAGGCATTGCCTTAAGAGGCACAGCGGTGACAACATATACACACATACACATATACTTGGTATGACATAATGCACTAATCGCAGGCTATGATGTTGATTCAAACTCAACATTTGAAAACACATTTATACTATGTTCTGACCGACATCGAAAACATGTTTTCGTTGCTAAAACTGGTTTTCGACCTGAAACTTGTGTTTTCGTCCATGTAAAATCTGTCAAACGAAAACCAGTTTTCGCTGAAAACTACTTGAAAACTCATGTTCCACTCAGTCCAATCGGTGTCTGCACTAGTTTTTTTCGATTATTTATCGAAGTGGAAATAAGACATTTTATCATCTTTAATACGCCATTTCGGATTTATTGGTAATTGGCTGACCAAAGTAAAATAAGAATGAAAGTAAGAGGTTGCTAAAGAGAAGAAAATTAGAGAAAAGCGTTTTGGTTTTGGTCTTGTGTAGCAAAACTGTAATCAGAAGATGTAAGAAATGTCAACGAAAACACTAACAGCCGGTGTGAACAGCCTTCAGCCCACAATCCCAAAACTCGTTTTCAAAGTGTTTTCATTGTCGGTCAGAACATGGTTTTACATGTATGCCCTGCAGTGAAAAGCCAAACCAGTTAGAAAAAATACTAGTTCATTAACTATTATGTGCCTACCAGTTCGACAATTTCGAAGAACTTAGGCGATCAGCGACATCTGCCTTTGAATTGCCAAAGCCAAAAATAAAACGCAATTAATTGCTTTTCTTACAAATGTCGGCTGTGGCGTCACGTGAAGACTACTGGTTCTGGTTCTGAAATCGCAGGTTCGAGGCCGCTTGGAGGTGGTTAAGATTTTTAAAGTTAAATAAATGTAAGTAAAAATAATTTATTCAATTTATAAATAAATAACAAATTTGAAAATCGAACTGCATTGCAAAAAAAGATTTAGGAAGAAATATAAAAACAAAGAAATTAAACAAAAATATTTTTTTTTATTAAATTTAAAAATTACAATAAACAGCATAAACAAAAAAATAAATTTATAAAAAAATAAAAATAAAATAAAACATAGAAAATAAAAAAAGTTTCCCTGCGCCAGGATTTGAACCTGGGACCTCAGGCTAACCATGCGAGTGCTCTGCTCTGTCGGCCATTGTGACTGCTGGAGCGTCGCGAGCAAAAAGGCACTCTTATGCTTTTCACGGGGCATGAATTGGCAGACTATCTCATCAACTGGTATGATGCTACTAGTATTTATACTAGTAGATGCTGATGCATAGCCCGACAATTGACATCTCGTAGGACATCGCAATGTTAAAAATACCAGTCGCTAACATTGAAAAAGGATAGAACGTGAACTAGTTCGGCTGAAATGCAAACCGGTAGAATTCTAGTTCCCTGCAGGGTGAGTGTGCAAAGACGCTTGATACAATTGGTTACTGCCAAGAGGGTCCGGGTTTAATTACCATCAAACAGACGGGACATAAAGTTAAATTTTTTTCTTTCTTAATTACGAAAAAGCATCTGTGCACTTCACAACGATATATTTTATAACGTACATACTCAAATTTAAAACGAGTTGGGTTGGTGCTCTTCCATATGCGTATTTTTTTTAAATTTAGCACGCTTTTATTAATTCTAAAATTTTGTTTCCCTCAGTGTAGTTCCGCAATGCGACAGTTACAAATTTTCACCTTCTTAACATGTTAGTACAAGTTACATTATCAACCTTTATACTTTGTTTTCAGGAACTTTTAATTTCTTAAAAACGTAAATTCTCTTTTTACACATATCACGTCAACTTTAGTAAGTCAAACCTGAAGTACCTTTTTGCTTACAATTTCTTCACGTAGACTTAGGGGCTGTTGTTGTTTTCTGTGCAATAAGCTTAAGTATTCCTTTCATAGCAGATTTTTCAGATAGGCACCCATTATGTATAGTTGTTATTGCATTTCATATGCAAAGGTAAGCATTAGTGAGCGTGTCGTTTTAAATTTGAGTATGTGCGTTATAAAATATGTGGTTGTGAAGTGCACAGATGCTTTTTCGTAACTAAGAAGAAAAAAAAACTTAATTTTATGTTCCGTCTGATGGTAATTGAACCCGGACCCTCTTGGCCGCAACCAATTCCCAGCAAACACAGTTTCAAACGTTTGAGAAAAATGTATTTCTCAATTTGATATCAAATGTTTTTCTCAAATGATTCTCAAATTGAAAACGAGGTTTAAATTTTACATTTGAAATTCATTTGAGGTTGATTTGAATAAAGATGTCAAGTATCAAACGTTATAAACATGCGCAGTTAAATCAAAAATTGTAAGAATAATATTAAGATCAATTGAAAAAAAAAACAATGAATAGAAAAAATTTCAAAGAGAAAGCCCACAAATAGTGGATTTGATGTTTGCGCGGATTGAAAAAGCTGCAGTCCTTCAAGACGAATTTATAATAAATTACATTATCTTAATTGTTTCTTTTGTTATGTACATACATATGAGTAGTCCATTTGCAAACAGCGTTATGTGATTTTATAATAGAAAGCCATAAATTTGAAAAAACGGCTACGACAACAAGTAACATTTAAATTGAATCTTTTTTATTATTACCTGAAAATTTGGATAAACAAGAGCCTTATAAAATTATAACATAACATACCATGACATAAGATAACATTAAAAGTCTATACGATCTAAAGCAGTTTTCTAGGTTCATCAGAAGATGGATACTTTTGAAAGTTTATAAATAAGTATGATATCGACTTTTGGAAAAAGAGTTAACATTTTATGCTATTTTTTCAGAATATAAAACGATTTTGCACTGTGTTGTTAGTGGACATGAAACTACTTTAAATACTGGTACGTAATCCACCAAAAACTACAAATCGAAAAAATTTTACATACCGCACTTTGCAAGTGGACTACTCATATGTACATCGCGAAGAAAAAATAAATATGAAATATATATTTCCTATTATAAATTTTATTTCCACATTAGAAGTACATTTGATAAATAACCTTTGAAATTGATTTGAGAGTTAACCATATTCTCAAATGGAGATCAAACTCCCCTTTTTATTGAGAAAGCTGTAATTTTCAAATCAATATCAACTCATTTTCAAACGTTTGACATTTGATAAAGGCTTTGATTTCAAATCATTCTCAAATGTATATCAAACCTAATTATTTGCTGGGTCGTATCAAGCGTCTTTGCACACTCAGCTACAGCCATACATGTAAATGTGTTTTCAAACGGTGAGTTTGAATCAACATCACAGCGTGTGGTTAGTGCATTATGTCCCTGCAGCAAATCAAACTAGTTCAGAACTTACGCTGAGCTAGCCTGAAAAGGGACGGTACTGGTTCTTCATCTATCCCAACTCAATGCTTGCAACTGTCTTTTTTAACATGGCGATGTCCTACGAAGTGACAATTGTCGCCCTCTGCAGAACTTTTGAACTTGTTCTGAGCTGACTCTGGCTTAGATGGTTCTGGTACAGTTCATATAACAACAGTTCTTAGATAGTTCAAAAAGGGTCACCTGCGGGCTAGAAAAAATGTGGTTAGTTTTGAGCTGGTTCTAATAAGTATAGTATAGAGCCTTTTCTTTAAATAAGCACGCATACAATTTTGTAAATAAAAATACTTCATTTTATGTTTAAAGAGCTATTTGTTTTGAACTAATTTACTTTTTAAAGCAAACTGTGTGTCAATTATTCCTTTATTTTCTAAAACCGTTATTCTTAAAAATAATTTATATTTGTTACGTATAATGAGTATTTCTGGGATACCTATAATTAAAAATCTGAACTAAGTCGTGTCAAAAAATGAGAAAAACGATGATATATTGAATGATTATTTGTGATAACTCAGCGTTAAATTGGATTAAATTTATTGAAATGTAATACATAGAATTTCCGGCATCTCATAAGAAATATAGAATTTTGAATATTTACAGTTTTCATGCTAAATATTTTTCGTAAATTTTTTATTTAAGGATGGCTCATAAGTATTATAACATAAACAAATAAATTCACGTTTCTAACTGTGTTGGAAATTTAGTAGAATTCTAGAAACTGTTATAAAAACTTCAATATTTTAAATCAGTTTATGAGTATGCAGTTCTATAGCCCATTAAATTTTAGTATAATTAATCGCGCTGATTTTTTATAACTCTTTTTACGCACGCTCTTGAAGGCATTCTCATATTTAAATATTTTTGTTTAAGATGCAAGATTATACTTTACTACACTAAAATTTGATGGGCTACAAAACAGAATACTCGAAATAGTTCTATCAAGTTTGCAGCACAGTTAGGAATTTGAATTTAAATGGTTTATGGAGTATGAGACATAGTACTTAAATAAAAACTAAACGAAAAATATTTAATATGAAAAACATTGGAAATTAAAAAAAAATCACTGCATAACTACACATTTCGGGTCAAGGCGAATTTATATAAGGTGGTGTTGTTTAATCAGCTGTGTGTAGCGTTTGATTGTCAAAATTTTATATTTTGCTAGTGAGTGAGTGAAAACGTGAAAGTGTTTGCATTTTCTGTCGCCCTTTTTCATTCGGAGAAGAATAGCTGAAATTTGACAATCACCAGCTAAAACAAAAAAAAAAAAATACAGATAATTGTTGTATTTGTTGAATCGATACCACCTTATATGAATTCGCCTTGTTTCGGGTGCTTAGTGATACATTTACGTATGTACAGTATCGTTCATATCAATAGCACTCACATTTCAAAGTGAGATTGTTTACCACTTTGGTTTATTTTTTTAAATCTGATTAAAAAGTCAAACATTTTGATGAAAAATCGTTAAGTTTAACTTTCGTTTTGTATAAAGTTTTAAAACACGGTTAATATTATTTTATTTTAAGCATGATCATTTAAATAATAAAAATAATTTTAACTCTCAATATATTGTGAATATTTAAAAAATAAATGGTGTACGCAGACCTTTCCTGTCAAGTGTAGCTTAACTAAATTTTATATTTTGCATTAAATTTTATACGTACGTAGATATGTATAAAAATGACATTAATGTTACCAATAACGACTTTTTTGGAAATATTTTAGCAGTTGCCCCATAAACTATGTAGAGAATTACATATTAAATAAACGAAAACAGTTTGTTATTAGTTTTAGGGTCTAAGAAAATCGAAAAAATATAGTATATTACATTTGTGCATCTTTTGTCAGCTTTCACATGACCAGTTTCAACCGTCCAACTCAGCATCCCTTTTTCAGTAGTTCAGAGACAGTTCTGAAATTTGTAGGGCGGAACTAGCGCTTTGACAGACTGTCCCTAAATTTTGCTGCAGGGGTCATACCATGTATGTGTGTATGGGTGTATGTGTTGTCACCGCTGTGTATGCTTTTATACATTTGTATATGAAAAAGCATCCGAGACGTGCAAAACGCCATCCGTGCAGTGAAAAATTCTTCATTTTAATACAGGCGTATTTAAATTGAATATTTCCACTATACGTAGTGATTGTATAATGGAAAAATCCATTTTGTTAAAACTTTTCACTATATTTAAAAACGAGCATTTTTAAATGGTAATCAAATAAAAAATTTTTATTCTTACAACGCATTTTTTTTTCTCAGTGTGTGTGCTCATATGTTAACCGATATATAACTTACACACCCAAATTAATTATTTTTAACATTTATATACCATATTTTAAATGTAGAAAGTAATTAAAAAAGTTTTTAATTAGTCGCATGAAATCGGCATTTCGTTACATAGTGCGGCGGTATAAATATTCTAGACCCCCTAGCGTATAAGGTAAAGATTTCAATCGGATATCTCTCAGGTTCAGAAGAAAAAAATTTTCTAAAAACTTATCCGCACATATCCTTAAGAAAAAATGGTTTTCCAAAAGTCTGAATATAGAGCAATCGTTATACGTGGCTTCAAACAAGACATTCACGTTATAAAATTTTAAAGCTTATGTTTCTGCTCTTTCATTCACGCTTGTCCTCGCCTTTGAATGCAAGAGCTTCAGTGAGCGTTGCACACTTGGATTACATTCTAAAAGTTTTTTATCAGACCCTTTTTCGTGAACTCGTTCACTTCCTCATTTTCGGAAATATCACTATGTCCTGGGACCTAGTAAAATTTACATGTGTTGTCTACGAGATTTCAAGGGTTTTTAACATTTCTAAAATCATAGCGAGTTACTCGTTGATAACCTGACTTGACCTGTATAAAAAGGCAACTTTTGACTGAGAACATCCATCATGTTTACCTAGCTTGCATAGATCTTCGCCTGAAAAGTATAGCCGTATTCTGAAAGTCCATTAGCCGACTGAAAAGTTGTCAGGTTCTCAGTATCTTCTGTGGTTAGCTTCGAAGTGTGATAGCTTAACTTTAACTTCAAGTCGGGACAGGTTACCGCTATCTTGCAGTAATATAACTTTAGATATACGTATGTACGTTATTTCGTGGTCAATTTAATTCGAGCCTGTATTGGCTTCGGCAGTGTATTAGAAATACTTTTAGATCGCCAAATAGTCCAAAGGGAACCATTTAGAAGAAATAAAATCGAGTTTGCCAAAACCAATATGCCGTTGTTGTTATTTTTACTAACTTCCGTTATTAATGATTTTTCCCGCAGACAATTTGCCGCAAATTCTAACAAAGCCACGATCACATAAGTTGGACGATATTCTTAACGCTGTTTCGCCACACAATGTTCTTTACAAGTTATTCGTTGGAGATGTATCACCACAGTCTATTATCTATGTCATATTTACAATACTCCTTATCCATGAATATTTGGACACACAAATAAAAGCAGTTTCCAGTAACATTGAACCTAAGTATGGAACGTCAGTGCCAAAAGTCCCTGCTTTGCATTACGCCAGTTTCCTGATTGATATTTATTTTTTTGTAAAGTTGAGTAAGAATTTTAAGTGGTGAAATAGTCCTGTAGAAGTAGTGGATTACATTTTCGGGTATCATTCCACAATATTAAGGACTATTTCACTATTCGATAACCGTGTCCTTTCACAGAATTATTATAATAAAAGTGTTCCTATCTTTTTAATAGTGGTTCGAAATTGGCTTCAGAGTTTCTACAAAAGTTTCCTACCGAAAAATACCAAGTTTCTCAGCAAATGATATTCGTACTGAAGCTAACTCTTCAGAAAGCTTTGTCGTAAGTATAAAACCAAGTAAATACATTGGTTAGTTTATTTATTTATTTATTTATATCATTTACGTATTTTTTGTGTCATATAATTTAATTCGTATTAATCGAGTCTGTCATTTAAAAATTTTAAACAAAAAAAGCCTTGTAATAAGTTTTTCGAAGTTTCATAAATTATAAAAATGATGAGCTACTTGCCACAATGGCAGCAATCAAACAATACTTCAGAGGATTTAGTGTTGAGCGTGGGAAATTTTCTGTTATTTGTATAATGGTTTTGTGGTCGCTATCGGAGGGGGATGTGGCACCTAAAGCCGCACCCATTAGAAAGAGCACACTCCAAACTTTATGGAGTCATCCTTCCCCTCTTTGGCTCTCTACATACACCCGGAGCCCATTTCAAAATGGGTTAAAATTAGCATTTTGACAAAGAAAAATTTTATTCGGGTTACGCCATTCGCAGCATTTTTGCGGCGAATACCTTACCGTCTTGGCGGGCTTCGGCCCCGCTTAGAAAAATTAACCCTCATCAGTCCAACTCCGGCTAAGCCATCCACAATATTTTTCCGCAAACCCCACCTCGAAATTTACAAAAAAGTACATATTTCAAACAGAATTTATTAATAAATTAGTGCTCGGAAATTTAAAATCTTTCTTTCAAATTAAAGTCGAATCCCTTGACTACACGCGTATGTTAAAATTCATTGAAACCCAATTCATTGTACAAATAACCGAACCAAACCCGTAAAGAACCAACTTCAAAAAAAAAAAAACACTAACGAACTAAAAAATAAAATAAAAATTTTAAAACTAAAGTACCAACTCAAGAATTACCAAACTATGTAACTACATACTACAACTATATTTGAAGTCGGGCGAGGGGGGTTGCTAGGTTAAGAACCTGCCAGATAAGGTTCTTCCTCTTCTTTCATGTCAAACTCATACAAATCCATTATGTCACATTGGAAGCTGTGGCCCGTAGCTCGTCGCTTTCAATGTGTTCAGCACTTAAAACTTAATTATATAATTTACAGAGACAATTTTCATTTTCCCAAGAGTAACGGGCGAGACAACGACGACACCCGCCTCCCTGAGTTAACGAATTCGTTTCCCCATTTTAGACAAACTATGTACATAAATATGGTTCATTCCACGGTGACGGGTGTGACATTTCAAATTACATTTTAAGGCTTAATTCTTAAACTATAACATAAAATTCTTTAAAACGAGTACTTTCTGTTAGGTTTACGAGGTATATACAATGTCTAGACAAAAATTTCAAAAACTATTTAATCCAAACGAGTTATATGAATTTTAGTCACTGTGACGGGTGTGACGAGTACGCAAACGAAATTAGGTACTACTTACTTGTATCACAGTTTTTCTGCTAACTATGTATTCTGCTGATGATTTTAAATAGTTCATTCAAGGCATATCAAACAGGTAGTAGCACTAGAGCAAAAACAACATTTACGTGTATTTTGTTGTTGCTTCTGGTATCGAAAATGTCAAAAACTATTCTGATTTTTTTCTTATAAATCAAAGCGTGCCATGTGAAATACAAAAACAAAAAAACAAAATATTGAAATTGGAAAAAATTAAAATTACTGAATTTTCTTTCTTAGCAAATTTGTTTGCTTCTCGAAGCATTGATTCATCCTATGCAAGGCCCAGTAATCAGCGGTTGTGCTGCTGAGTTGGGCGAGTGTTCCAAAAGCTGCTATTCAATCGCTTATTTTGTATGGACAAAGGTTTCACATGCAAATAGATTTTAACAATTTAGAATTTTTGTGAGAAGAAATATATTAAAAATATTTGGTGATATTACCTGTTCAATGTGCTTTGAGGTCATTATATAGCAAAATAAACATTTTCAAAACTTACGCCGAAGTTCCTTAACTCTGTTGGAAATTATAGATTATATGCTCCAATTTCAACTGTGATGGGTGTGATTTGACTTCGTGACGAGTGTGAAAAGTTGAGAATTTATAAACAAATCTACATAAATTTTGTCTCCGTTCGTTTTGAGATTCTACTGAACCGATTTCAAAACCAAGAACACCATTGGGAAGCAATTTTTCTGTAGGTGAGAGTTTTTATGGTTTCAAAATAGGTTGAGAACTACGGCCAAAATCGCCGCTAGAAAATTTCCGTATTTGTGTATAGTTGTTGTGGCAACCTGTTCAATTTTAATTGTTTTCGCGTTTGGTTTACATCGTATTTAAAATTAAACTTTGTAATAAAGATAACTGTGATGATGAAGAAATAAATGATAATTATTAAGACAATACAGTGAAGGCAAAATTAAAGATTAAAGATGAAAATTAAAACAAGGATTAGGGTAACTGAAACACTTTAAGGTAAAGGCGAAGGAATATGCAACAATAAAGATAAATACGAAGAAAAAGATGAGGATGAAGATTGATATTATTATCGATAGAATAATCGATATCGTCATCGATATTGTTATCGATATAATGAAAGCTTCGGTATATTTATCGAGAGTGTTATCGATATAACAATCGGCACATGATATGGGATCACATCACATTTAATCACATGATATTATATGGCATCAGATGATATTACATCACTTGATATGACATCACTTAAGATGATATCACATCACATGATATGACATCACATACTATGATATCACGTAACATGATAACATGGCATGACGTCACATGTTATGACATTATATGACATCAAATGGCATGACATCACATTATGTGACGTCATATGACATGACATCGCATGATATGACAGCACATGCTATCACATCACATCGCATTGCATTACCTGGCATCACATCATATAATATCTTACACGTCAACGCACGAAAGATAAAAACAAAGATGAAGACCAATTTAATAAATAAATTTGTCAAGTTACCCATGTTTATTAAGTTATCCCAACGTGTAGAATTATTCAAATTGATCAATGTAAATTTACAGACACAGAAAATTAGATGGCGAAATTCACGGACAGTTAACCAGTCAAAGAACGTAGATAACAAGAAGGGACAACTCGTTATAATTGTAGCGAAAGTGAGCAACAGGGGCGTGCCTTCTCTTTTGCCCTAGTACATTTTTTGATTGGATGAAAAGAGAAGGCATGCCCCTGTTGCGCACTTTCGCTACAATTATAACGAGTTGTCCCTTTTTGTTATCTACATACGTTCTTTGATCCAGCTATAAAAATTAATGGTATTAGCGAAATTTGTCAAGTTTATGAAATTTATCAAATTATCGATATTAATTGCATTATCAATATTTATGGAGTTAACGAAATTTATGGAGTTATCGCAAATGTATCGAGTTCTTTGAACTTGTCGAACTACCTATATTTACTAATTTACTGAAAATTGTCGATTTATCGAACCGTAGTTTTTGAAATTTTTAAAATATATCGAGTTATCGAAATTTCAAGGTTATATAAGTTTATCAAGTTTTCATTGCTTATCGAGTTTTATCGTGCTACCGGAGAAACTGGTCGAAAAATATAGAGCTAGAAATTTATAGAGGTATCCAAAGTTTATCGGATTATCGATCTATATGGAGATATATACATTTTGGAGTTATCCAAAATTATCAAGCCCTAGAAACGCACAGTTATCAAATTTTATCGAAATTAGTACGAGATACCGAACCTCGTTAAGTTAAGGGATTTTAGTGTTTACAGCCGCACTCAGAAACGTTCCTTAAATTAGCTCTAACGGGCACTTAACTAATGATCGTTAAATCTGTTAATTAATGGGCACGTTCAGAAGGCGCAACAGCTCAGTAACTGTTGCCATTGCACCTTCTGAACGCGTTGTTGTATACTTCTGATCCACTGAACAGTTGCGTGTTAGATGATCGTAATATTTTTCTGGTCATTTGAGACAACATGTTGTTGAGAGTTGAATTTGACAGCTAATGCATCAAGCCGTTCAGAAGACCCATAACGATCACTGATTTTTTTTAGCAACGGTTGCGCTCAATGGCTGCACCTTCTGAACCTACCCAATGTTTCCTCTCAGAGTTAAAAATTATGAAATAAAAAATTTAAGTATGGCCCCAGTTGCGGCCCTTCATTTTTGTCGCATCACTCACTTTTTTCGTTCAGTTTCAGTTTTCAGTATCATTTTGCGCGCATCGGCTCAACATACGCAATGGCTGAGTGAGCAGAGTACGTGCCATTCGAGAGATCCGAGTTCGAGTCCTAGGGCAGGAAAATTTTGTTTTTCTTTTTTTATTTATTTATTAATTTTTTCTTATTTAATTCTATAAACTGTCTGTATTGAATTTTTTAGTTTTTTTGATCTAATTTTCTTTTGGTGTATAGATTTTATTGCTTTAAAAAGAAAAAAAAAAATTAGTTTAATTTAATTATTTGCTAAAAGACAAACAAGACCAATAACAGGCCAATTCTGGCATCTGACTTTCAACTCACCTCATTCTTTCGAGAGACAAAAGTGTTTATATTTCGGCAACTATCTTGAAAGCCCTTTTCTGTATTTCAAATAACTAATTGACAGATGTGGTAATAGTGTTATTATATTTATCGCTTAGCAATAAGTTTTATAAAAACTAAACGAAATGAAAAACGGAAAAAACTAAAAAATTTAGAAACTGAAAGAAAAAGAAAAAACATGAATCAAAAAAGTTTCCAAACGTTAAATAAAATAAAAAATATGAATTTTTGAAGTAATAAAACTTAAAAAAAATTCGTTGCCGAGGATTGAACTCGGATCTCTTGAATGGCACGAAAGTGGTCTGCTCACTGGGCCATTGCCACTGTTGTAGCAACGTTATCGAAATTGAAATTTATTGGAAACAAACAAAAAATTTCAAAATCATTCGTCAAAAAGTTAAGTAAAGGTTTTTGTTTACTTAACTTTAATGTTCATTAAATGCCGTTAACGAATCATTAACTGACTCTGAGAGGGAATTTTTTCAAATCGTTACTGAGGGACACCTTAAGTAATCATTAAACGACTCTGAGTGTGGCTGTAGTGAAGGAGTTTTCCGGTGAGTAATTTTTTATAATATATGTAACGACGTGCTCAGTTAAAAAACCTCTCCAATGGTCTTAAAAAACTAGAAGAACGGTCGAATTTCGACAGTAAATGGCACTCATAGTACATATTATTGGACTATAAAACTAACTTTATTTCCAAAAAATCGGATTTTACAAACATGTAAAAGATGCTGCCTCCTAAAGACGGGATAATCCTTACTCGTACTCTTCATCTCCACTGTCTGAGTATGGAGACGTCATTGTAAAGTACCTGATTATTAAATATAACTACAATTTTCGTGAGGCTGTTGCCCGTCAAACCGTATGAGATACTGTTTTTACCCTGACAAGTGAAGTAATAGTTTCTTTGTATCTGTGGCAGCATAGCTTAGTTTTCCCATCGCTCAAGCAACCTATCTTTGTGATTAGCTTTATCATCGATGATCACAAAGAGATATATGATACATTTCAAATTAGCAGATAAGTAACCGTAGTAGTCCCTGGACGAATTTTTTAAAACTATTGTGACTGGCGTGACTAACATAATCGGTATTTTTTTTTAGAAAATAAAAGCATATAAATATTTAAAGCATAAACAGACGGCAGCGTGGAAACTCGGAAATTAACTGCAGTAGATCCGGCTTAAGTCCGAGTTAATCCGGATAAAAACGTTACAAGGTAAAATCACTGAGAGGCAGTCTGACGTTTGCCAGTAATATAATTTTAAAATTCGAACCAAGGCGAATTTATATAAGGTGGTGTTACTAGCTCAGCTGATTTTGTGTATGTGTTTCGCCGCACGGCTTCCGATATCAAATTGAAAAATTTTGTTTGAATTTCTACACATACTCTTACAGATTTTGACAGTTTATGTCGCCAAAGCAAAAACAAAATACGTGTAAATTTTTGTTTTTGTACTCCTGCTATCACCTTATATTAATTCGCCTTGATTCGAACTCAAGCTCACACACACATTCTCATTTTTAATCTCAAACAACAACAATTATGAATAATTTTATTTTTTTATTTTCAATTTTATATGATTTTAAAATGTTTGCAAACGTCAGAATGATTGAATGAATGATTTTACCTTCTAATGTTTTTATCATGGTTCTCTCCATTGACCGTTTAAACGATGCAAAAATTACAATAGACTACAAATAAATATAATAAAAAAAATTCTTTTTAATATACCACGGCATACAAATGGACTAAAAAGTATTGTACAGGCTTACAAGTATGGAAAGCGCAATTTTGTTTGTTTACATTTGGAAACAGCTGAGATCCCCTGATTTCAAATTCTCCCATTCGACGCACAGAGTTCCATTCAAGATTCAGAAAAAAATTTGAAAAGTAAAGTAAGAAAAATTCTAGAGAAATGTGTTTTTATTCTTTTGAATTGATTAAATAAGAAATATAAAATACATGCCAAGCTTTGTATTTCCAATAATAATGATAATTGTGTATGTTCAAGGCAATAATTTAAAATATTTGTGAAACTAAGGCCCACTTGCAGAACAGCACGTTATCTATTTAACTCGAAGTTTAGTGGTTAAATTGATAAATTTGCTTGCACAATCAATGGTTAGGAGTAAAATTATAGTTAAATCGTTAAATATTTAGCCCAGCAATTTTCGAAGGTTAACTTCCTAACTCTACGTATGTCATTTCTGTCAATAACAAGAAAAAATAAATTGAGATTTCAAAAATATTTTTGAAAACATATGTACATACATACATACATACATATTCACGTATTCATTATTCCGCCTTCAGTTCTGAGGTTTTGGTCAGTCTGGTGTAAAAAATATATGCGATTAAAATGCACCAACCGTGTTAGTAGTCCATCCAATTAAGAGAACTCTCGGAAGTGCCGCTGGCTTATTTAAAAAGTGTACCTATTTATGTATGTATGTATGTACGTATGTATGGAAGTGTTTGAAATTCTATATTCAAATGTAAATAAACGTCAAAAAAAAGAGAGTGGTGCCTACTTAATTTAAAAATCCCTCGGGTTACTTAACGCTGGGCCAGTTTTCAACGCTGCAAGACAATGTCTGGTTAAGGAATATAACAATTTAACTCTGAGCTACTTATCTCTCTATTTATACATTTACCTCTAGATGTTCTGCAAGTGGGCCTTATTGTTTTGCGCTAAAATACAACAATGTGTGTGAAATTCGTTGTCATTGTTTTTCTTTATTTGCTTGTGCCGATGGAAAAATTAGGTAAATTTGCAATTATTTTTTCAAAACATTATAAATCGATATTTTTCAATATATTTCTTTCCAGAGCGATATTTATGTGCACGGGAGGAGTGCTATAAGCAACTGCAGCCAATCTTCTTCACCAAATCTTTTTCCGTTTTTCAATTAGTCTGTTCCAATAGCAGTCCGGTTTACAGGATTTAGTCAGAACTTACAGGAAGTCGTTCCTATTGACATAAAACCTGTAAGTGGGAACACATTTGAGAGAGTAACTGAGCAACTGTTCCTAGTCAGAAGTTACAGGATTTAGTCCGGAGTTTTTTTTTCTGTAAGTTCATGAAAAGTGTCAAACGATCAGCTGATTTGCATGTGCAAGCAAAAACAAACAGCGGTGAAAGCAAAGTACCTTATATTTGTAAAAAAATGGAAGTAAACAACGAACTGTTTGA
>NW_023458556.1:81611670-81611883 GCF_013731165.1 Rhagoletis pomonella
GCGGGGACTTTCTTTATACAATTTTTGTTATGAATGGCTTAAATTCAGGTGCGAAGTTTTATTCGCAACACTTAGAAAATAACGAATGAGAATAAAAGGGCACGAATATCGATGAAACAGGAGTTTCAAATATATAGACATTAAAATACAATTAAATAGTAGAATTGTTAAAAACTTGAAAAGCGGCCTGCTTGTTTGATATAAATTAACGGC
>NW_023458556.1:81611983-81614862 GCF_013731165.1 Rhagoletis pomonella
TAATATTGAAATAAAACTTTTTATATCTTACTTTAGTTACCACAATCTACTAGTTAATATTGTAGATATGCATGTTTTCTCAGCCAAAAATAATAACTAAACTTAGCAATTGGTTATAAAAAATAAAAAATTAAAGCTCGTTAAAAAAATTAAAATAAATATGTATTTAGTGTATTAGAAAATATGTACATGTGTACGTATATCACACATTTCTTTCTTTCTGAAATTCCCCTATTAAGTTTCACTTCTTCCGCGCGTAGGGACTACACGCACTGGGTTTCTTTTTAATAAGTAATTGCTTTTTCTTAAAATTGCTCACCTTTTACTCGATTTAAAAAAGTAAAAGATCTGAAATTTTAGGAAAAAACTTGCTTAGCTGTTATTCATAAGGCGCCGTGTGTTTTGCACTCGAATAAGCCACTGCACAAAAATTGCAGATTTTTACAAAAAAGTTTAATTTATTCAAAAGACCCTATAACAGAAACAAAGTAATTGAATTACTTTTCTTTCAATATATATTAATATTAATAATTACAAAACACGTAAAAAAACAAGCCTTGGCTAACAACTTTTTACAATTCCGTACGATTATCTTACACTCGCATAAGGCATACTCAAAATTTGAATTCTTTTAATACACATTAGCATTAATAATTACTGAAAACTTTTTAAAAAACAATCCTTGGCTAACAACTTTGTAGGATTCCGTACAAGTATTATACACTTGCATATAGCATACTCAAAATTTGCAAATTTTTACAAAAAAATTGTATATGATCAAAAGATTTCTTTACGGACAGAAAACCAATATTCCTTTCTTTTAATATACATTAACATTAATAATTACTAAACACTTATAAAAAGCCTTGGCTATCAACTTTGTAGGATTCCGTACAAGTATTTTACACTCGCAAAAGATTTTATTACAGAAAGAAAACCAATTGAATTACCTTTCTGCACGTATTTATGTATGTATTGTAAGTATGCATCTCTGTATACATCAATGCCAACATATATATTTGCTTATGTACATATGTATCAGGGTTGTTGCGAATATTCGTATTCGCATTCGCAACCGCTGAGCTTCCGCTTTAATTTTAACATTCGCATTCGCTTTCGCATTCGCAATATTCAATGCGGATCTTTTGCGAATGCGAATATTAAAGTGGACCGACCGCTTATCAAAATTAAACAAGTTTGGTATCAAATGAAAGAGGACCTAAATAGCTTAAATGTCTAAACGAGCAAAGCCTCCTATTAAAAAATATTTCAATAAAAAATATTAATTAATTACAATAGAACAAACCCTGGGTCAGGTATATGAATTTCTTTAGTATTAAATGATACAAAAAATATATATATATAAATAGAGGCGGTAACCTTCGTTCGTTTAAAAGCTATTTCAGTCCTCTTTCATATGATACCAAATTTGTTTAATTTTGATAAGCTGTTTGTTTATTATCCGGAAAGGACTTTTATTTCGGAATAAAAAAATATTAGGCCAAGTTTAACTCGTGAAAAAATAACTATTATTTTTGGTCCCTGGAATATTGTGCAAGTGCACTGATAAAAAGTATATCTGGCCAGTCACAGAATAAAGGATTAAAAATGAATTACAAAAACTCAAATCGAAAAACGCTGTTGACGTTACAGGTTCTCCGAACTCAGAAACAACCAAAAGAATGACAATGAAGAATTCTTTGGAAAACAACGGTGTTAAAACAACGATCTTGCCATTATGCTAGATTGTGAAGATGAAAGTGAGGAGGATACATCCGACTTATGCAGCCCCGATGCAATTCCCAAAAAGGAATTATTGCACCGCAATAACTCGAGCGAGTAGTTATTTAGTGGTTTGATTTACGACCCTTTAAAAACTTTTTATTAAATACAACTTTCCAATTTTTAAATTCAAGTACTAAAAAAACATTATTAAAAATTACTAACTTACTTACCTTAATTACTTACCTTAATTATTAATTTATTTTAATTATTAATAATAATTTAATTAATAAATTTTCTTAAAAATACTTGGCATCCGCATTCGCGGATGTTAGCTTTTAAACATCCGCATCCGCATTCGCATCCGCGGATGTCTAAAATTCCACATTCGCAACATCCCTAATAGTATGTGCATACGTATGTAACTAGACGGTGTAAAAATACAATAATTACCAGAAATGATACAAAAATAAAACATTTGTAAACATTACGGTGAATTTGATGAAATTTTGCCTTGATTCAAGTATTAATATTGTTGTAGTTGGTGTGATGGTTTTAATTTAAGCAGCAGCATGAAACCCACCATTATTTGCAAAAAACAACAACAATAGAAGCAGAAAATTAGCACAACTGAAAAAGATGCCGAATCATCTACATACATACCCTGCAGGAAATGGGACTAGTTTGTAGCTAACTATTAACTAACTAGCAGTCGACTAGTGGTAACTATTTATTAACTATTGCCTTTGGCCTAACTAACTACTTTTGAAAGGCAATGACCGCAAAATAGTGATCACTGGTTTCCTCTGCATTAGATGTCAACTTACTACTTGTGTCTACCTTTAGACACAAACTATCAATAAAAATTTTATTTTTTCTTAATTTTTTTATTTTTATTTATTCATTTTATTTAACATTACATATTTGCTTATTTGTTTAAATGTTCTCTTGTAGGTAGTCCCACATTTGAATTCCAAAAGAATCCTCCAAGTGCAGAAAAAAGTGTATTGAAAGTATTTTTTTGTAGGAGGATATTTAAAAAGAATCTTGTAAAGAAACAAACTCCCGATAACGTCTGCATGACTTTACAACTCACTTAAAGTTAGTTTTGTCATAGCTAATTAAAAGTTAGGTATTTATCGAAATCCCACAAAAAA
>NW_023458556.1:81614962-81615491 GCF_013731165.1 Rhagoletis pomonella
TAGCTGCTATAACTTCTACCGCTTAGACTTTGTTGCTTTTTCAATTTATCCTAATAAACAATCGTGGTACAAAGCTCAATAAAAATATTAAAAAAAAAAAAATTGCCAAGAACTAACGGTGAGTCCTAGCTACTTCAAACCTGCACTTTAATAATAAAATATTGGCGCTTACACAATATGTTAGCGTTTGGCCGAGCTTCTTTTCCCGATTTGTGGCATGCGCTTTGATGTTGTCACACAAAGGGGAGGAACCTACAGTCTTAAGAGCGAAATACACCACACAAGCGGCTTGTCAAACATTCTTCAAACCTACTTTTCCCATTTCGCCATACACCATGCAAACATGACTCGTTCAAGCAAAGAATTTTAGTTTTCTTCCAGTTCGCAATGCTAAATATTATGGTTTTCTTTCATTTTCCTCTCTTACGTCCTTACTCGGTGAAAATTTCGTTGCGAATGAGGCGATTTTGCTATACACAACGCAAGCGGTTTGATCAAACATCAACATGGCGGCCAGAAAATCAAAAAA
>NW_023458556.1:81615501-81626966 GCF_013731165.1 Rhagoletis pomonella
TTTTTTTCTGCGTTGATTAAGCGCCTTTCATGACGTTTGCTATACATACCTCAAATTTTCTTCACTTTACACTTCACTTTTTAATATTTTTTTTAGTTAACTTTTAACTTCACTTTTCACTTCTACTTCCAATGTAAACTGAAATCGTATCTACTAAATAAGAAAACCAAAAAAAAAAGTTGCACGTCAAGAGATACTAGAAGCAAAAAACATATTTTCAGGGAAATAACAAAAATAAAAAAAAACATGCACTCAGTGGCAATATCCTAGGAAGTTTTGAAATGAGCAACTCGAGTATACAGGAATATGAATTGATCAGTTGAGCGTCCTCCTAGGAAGTTTAAAAATGAGCAACTCGCGTATGCAGGAATGTGAATCGATCAGCTGACCGTCTTCCTAGGAAGTTTAGAAATCAGCAACTCGCATATGCAGGGACATGATTCCATCAGTTGAGCGCTACACTGGTTCATATCAATTTAGTATTAAAATTTCTTGAAAAGGACAAGAACAAAAAATATGTTTCTCTTACAACGAAATGACCTCGTTCCCTGCCCCGCGACCTATTACTAACTCGCTTACTTTTTTCAGAAGTGAAACTTTTTGCTGGTGGGTACATCCTTAATTCATACTTACATAAGGCGGCCACGTCTTTGTTAAAGTAATGGAGATTCGGCAACGTAAAATGTCGTCGGAGGTGTTCATTTTGCGCTTTACTAGTAGATGACATTGGCCATGATGACAATTTTGGTACTAAAAACTGAAAGAAAACATGGCTTACCTCGTAAGGTGCTTACCTATTTTCCCAGTGGGATACGTATAGAAAACTTTAAACTCACAAGTGTGTGGGTTTTTTAGGCCAAAAGGAAAAATATAGAGATTATGCATATATAATTTAGTAAAAAATATCTGGGGCACCCTAATGTCCATATACACAAATACATATGTATATGAGTATCCATACACATGAGGTATGCAGTCATGCTTGCAACGAATACCGACTAGCCACGTTTGGTTTGTAGCTGCTATATTTGTGCTTAAGCAATTGCATAACAACATCGTTTTTTTATTATAAGCTTTTTATCTTTTTCTTTCTTGTTTGTTTTTACCCTTTTTATTTCAACGCGGGATTGCTTTTAGTCTCCTCTTTCTTACTTTCGTTTTCCGTTCGCATAGTTTTTTGAGGTCAGCTCATACTGGTTTTTACAGTTTTCTGTTGCAAAATCTTCATAAAGTGTAATTTAAAATTTTTTCGTTTGTTGCATGCAGCGCGTTCAAACCAATCAAAAAAATCTATTACTTAACATTTCTATTTCGCATTCACATTATTATGTCGAACCGCACCATGGAGACAGGTTTTCCGGACCGGATCATGTTTTTTCGTAGGCAAAGACCTTGGCCAAGAAACCGAACTAGAAACGAAAAATGGCTGGAAATTTAATGAAGTAAACACGCTAAATATTACATAAATGTATGTACGAAGCATCGGCTGCGTCATCCACACAGTAGGGGTTGTCACGATCCGGTGCATACTCTCTAGCATGGAGGATAGATAGCATAAATAGCATGATTGTTGTTGTTTCATGTGTTCAAACAACAGTTCCAGTTCCAGTTCCATAAAGCGGCGTCAATCCTCTTTCGTTTAGGGGGGATTTGTGGGGCCCACACCCACTCCCCCTCCGCCCCCACCCCTAAATCGTTGTACAAATAGCTAAACATTTCCCTTGGGACTATTTAACAATATAATAAATTTGCAATAGAAAAGGAGAATGTTCCATCCTGGCATTTATAAAAGAATCCATTTGCTCTTCTGACCCTGCGAAATAATATACATCCATCGAATTACACATATAATTATCTGAATGCAAAAATCGAATAAATTTATACTTACATCTTTCTGAATATTTTCTTTTTTGTGCCATAGCAATGATACAAATTATTTAAAACATCAAAAAATGGTTGTTCACTTAATCGCTCGCTCAAAAATATATTTGACTGTTCAATTTAGGTTGAAAAGTATGCTCGCAGAAAATCTAAATTGTTCCTATTCACTGCGTTACCGACACTTTCCAGTGATTTATGATTTTTCTCTATTTAGGTAGCAATTTAGACGTACTCGCACACAGCCTTAACCTACATTTTGTTCATAAATAACACATAATTGTGTATATTTTATCCTCGAAATGTACTTTTTCTAATCGTGAGGCGAAATTCCCCACAGTAAGTGTTGCCGGGCGCGAAAAACGAACACGCTGCACACAACCCAAAAGTAGTCCTCGGGGACCAAATGGTGAAAAACTGCGAAAAGGTTTATTACTGTATATACTGTGACACGAACCACTGCGTTTGAGCGAATTACGTTCTGCAGCCAGACCTCAAAATTAATGCGAATCAAGGAAATTTTCGGTGACAACACTGACCAAAATTACCAGAGGTTGTCTATGTGTTGTACAAGCAAGTATACTTTAAGGCAGTTCACTCTTTGATGCGAAAATGCAAAAGGAAAAAAATTGCGTTTGTTTTGTTGCTTTGCTGTGCGTCTGTGCGAAACGAGGCCATAACGGTGCCATATGTTTGTTTAAAAAAAACTGCCGATTTTCGCACTTTCGCTCAAACGCACACAGTTTCGCATCAAAGAGTGAACTCTAGTTTTTAGTTTTTATTTTTAATTTTATTTGATTTATATGTAAGAATACTCTCATTTTAACCGACTTAAAAAAAGGAGAAGGTTATCAATTCGTCGGAGTTTTTTTTATGTATGTTACCGCATAATTTTGGGCCACGTTAACCGATTGCGATAATTATTTTTTCACCGGAACGGTACTACTATAAGGGTGGTCCTATACTTATTTTGTTTAGATCCGATAATTGAATCATGAAGAAATTACCGGTAAGCCTAAATTTTTATATGAGAATTGAAGTCGGTTGTGTTTTTTGCTTAAAAATTACTTGTATTTTATTTTATTGCATATTATTTATTTTATTATTATTAGTTAATTTTAATTTTTTGATTTTAATTTTATTAAAAAGTCCACAACTACAATGAGTACATAAAAAAATAAAGGTAATAATTGAATGGAATAAAGAAAGTGAAACGAAAGTTCGACTGGCCGCATGACTCACGTCCTCGCAGCACGTTAATTCGCATTACTGCCATCTGCCATTAACTGCGCCGTTAATCCGGATAAACGCTACCGTGAGTCTATGCTACACTTTAAAAAAATTTGGTTCAAATTTGCGCATATTAAGATAGGTAACCAGTTTCCAGTTAATGAATGTAAATTTACACACCGTGTTAATTAAATTAAACACTGCTTGTATACTTTTACTTATCATATGCGTTATCATATGCGTTATTTATCATATGCGTAGCGTAGAACGAATTTAAAATTTGTTGGTTTGATTTTAAATATTTATTGTTCACAATTTCACAGTTTGTACATAAAATGTTTAGAATTTGCCCAATTTTTTTTTTAATCTACGCATATATAGGGAGGCAACCAGTTTCCTCTCCTAATGTGTGCAATATTACACACCGTGAAATAAAATTAAACACTGGTTGTTTAACTATACATACCAAATTTTTCGCGTAGGGCATCTTATGCGTATATTTACACTGATTCTGGTTGAAAAATAACATTTACAGTAGTAGTTTTACATGCACTTTTTAGAGTGTAGAACATCTCGAAATTTCAACTGCTTGCGTAAACGGTAAGAGTAGCGTTGCTATTTATATTTCTGGCTTAACAGTGGAAAATTGAACATTGATAGTAGAAAACGGTTTTATTGTTTTTCAAAATATTTTCCATGATGATCAATACCATTTTCCATTCATTTGAGCATTTTCTTACACCACTCGACACGAGCCTCTTTTTGGGCTTTTTTGTGGGGGATCCAACGTGAACAGACCAAGTTTACCACATCATCATTCAAAATCTTATTGATGATTGCCATACTAACGGTGCTAAAGGATATTTTTTTCGCCGTGTAATGATTTTAGTTGATTTATGCATTCTTATCTTGTTAATCGCCCTCGAATTGTGAAAAATAATCGCATGAAACTGCTCACGGTTTAATTCCATTTTTTGCCTAGATTAATTTTAAAAGCCATTGTAAAAAACACTAATAAATATAGCTCACACATCAAAACGTCCTGGGTGGTTTTATGTTAAAATATGGCAAACGTCAGATGGCGTCTCAGCCGAATGAACCTGGGGATATACTTAAAAACGACAGTACATCTTTTGGATAGCTTCGAATGCTCCTGGATGCATTTTTGTGGCTTATATCAAACAAATCTTATTTTACTAGGCTTGTTGGGATTTAGTGCTAAGAAGATCAGAAAATACAGATCGACATATCGGTTTCTGAAAGCTGGATTGCGAACCATTTTCGTAGTAGGTCATCAACTTCAAAATAGGTTTCTTTGATACTAAGTAGGGTCGCGCTTAATTTTATTTTTTATAAAATCAGCTAATTTCAACTCAATTTAAGTCAAAAGCAAGGCATCGCTTTAGCCGTAGCATATTCCCGAAAATCCTGCAACCGCAGCGCTGTGGTCGAACGTGCTAATGAATATTGGTCACTCTTCGGGTAGCCTACTTACTGTAGTAATCCTTGCTACTGTAGTAATCCTTGCTATTGTAGTAATCCTTGCTACTTACTTTAGTACGGATATTACATGGATCAGACAAGGGTTAGAGATATGAGCCACTTAACAGTAGATAGTAAGAGCTTTCTTATTGAGTTTTGAATTGTGTCGTTATTGCAGAAGACCCTCGATATGTACATGTATTTATGTGCCATGCCACTTGCTTCCGTTTACAGTTGCTGCATGCTTATTTTTATTTTCCGTGTTATGGAACATACCATGATCATGAACCGAGGTATAGCGTGAGTACAGTGACAACCACGGCAAGCATAATAGTAGCAGTTGCATGCAAATTTTGTTTGGATTTTATTACACTATTTGTTTATTGTACATACATATGTTTTACATGTATACATACACTGCTCATCATTTGAAACTGCACTTTTCTAATCCTTGGTATTTACAGTTTGCCTTTTGCTTATTTAATATTCATAAATTTTTATAAAAACATAGCATATTCTATATGTAAATAGATTTTATAATTTTATACAAATTTAAAAAATGTCAACAAACATATAATGGTCTACAGTGAATTGGTTGATAATATTTTTAGAAAAAATTCGGATATGCAGTTTTGAAGCCCATTCAATTTAAATATATAATAAAATGCAAGTTTCAAGTGGCTGTAAAATAGCGTTGATTTTTGAAAAATTGTATTGACGGTGCTGTGCATTTTCTTCCATACAAAGTATATTCGACAAAATAACATGGGAAAAATTGTAAAAAATCACCGCTTTTTTACAGCCACTTGTAACTGTAAATACTAAGGATTAAAAGGGTGCGCTATTCAAACGACGAGGAGTGTATGTAGAAATTGTATCTATGTACAGTACTTATTGTATATATGAAAGTTTTATCTAAGAAAGAAATGGATACAACAAAGCGTAATACAATCATGAATATTTGTTGAAAAATTTCTCCCGCGAAAAATTTCGTTTAACGAAATGGTTCACTTTATCATGAATGTGGAACGATTTCGGGTGAACGGTATTTCACATAGAAATTTCGAAGTTGGGATTACAGCTGTCAAAGCCATTACATTTAATTTGAGTAAACTGTTTTGAACTGCGTACGAATATTTCGTACATTTGTGAAAATTAGTAATTGGTTTGTAGTTTTACTTGTGCGAGTGGAAGTTATTTAACTGGTGAATACGGTATACGATAGTGTGAAAATGATTCGAAGTGAACTACATACTTCGCTTGATGAACATTCAACATGCAATAGAAGAGCTGCATGGGCAAAATGTGAACGAGTTCACGAGAATGAAAATTCATGATAAGGATGAATACACGATGCTACAATAAATAGTCACGAAATACACCCGAAACAAAACGTAGTGTAGGTTGTAGTTATGGTCGAGTACAACACGAAAATTGGTTCAGTATAGTTCTTGAAAATAGGATTTAAAATGATGTATAACAGCATATTGTTAGACTTAGCATGTGGAGAGTTATTATCGGTTAATTTTTAATAAAAGAACATTTATTTTAGAATAAACTAATACCCCATCTAATGCAATTGCATAAAAATTGTCGACAATTGCCTTGAATTTATATGAGTGTATGGACGTTCAGATTTTTTGAGAAGTGTGGCTAAGGAGTTCATCACTATTTATCTACTCGAAATTGATATATACAATGGCTCTTAAGCAAAAAAGGTATTTTTCCTTAATATTTAAGAAAATGGGCGTGGCCCGCCGACTTATATCATATATGAGTATCTCGAAAACTACTCGACCGATCTCGAGCAAATTTGATATACACATTGTGCGTGCTTAGGCACCGCCTGGACAATTTTTGAACGGTTGATAGGGAAGTCATCTTTGTGGCAAACCTTTTCTCAGAAACAATTTTAATAGTGCCTCACCCGATCAAAATACGAGTATTTAAAACAGTAAATGAATTTAATTATAAGATATTATAAATTGAATTTAGTTAAATATACCCCCAATATGTTAATAGTAAATACATATTTTTGTTCTGAAGTTGTTTTCTTCCATATAAGTAATAATAATAATAGACTGGCGGTTACACAATATTTTAGTGTTTGGCCGAGCTTCTCCTCCGATTTGTGGCGCGCGCCTTGATGTTGTCAAACTAAAGGAGAGGGACCTACAGTTTTACGCCGACGAAGTTTGTTTTTCATGGCAGAAATACAATCCGATACGATTTTCCATTGCCAGCCGAGGGACGACCCAACTTTTCTATTTCTTTTTTATGTTAGTCAGAGACTATACTATGCTCGATCACCGGCCCTGTTAAATATTAGTGCGCTCTACTAACAATTACACCACAGCGGTCACCACAAGTAATATATATTCCAAATATGAATCATATCGGACTCTAAATACGGGTTTCTCAAATATCTCGCCCACTGCTCCTCTTAGCGGATTAAAAAATTTAGGTACCTACAATGTTCTAAAAACCTTAGCAATAAATAAATACATATATCTTACTGGGCATCATAAAATATTACAGAATACACAGTCGGAGCGTCAACAATTGTGCATATGTACACATTATATTTTAAACCTATTCAAAATGCAATTTATGTGCTTTATTCGTAAGCTTATATTTAATGTTCACCTTCTAAGTATGTATAATGGTTTATTTTAAAGGTAATGGCAAACACATTCTAAACTCAGTATCTACAATTATTTTCTAATGGTATTTTTCGAAGTGCATGGTTATATACATACATATGTACTTACGTTGGTGTGATGGATCGGTAATTGACATTTTTAAATTCACATTGAAAACGCATTCGCATGCACTTAATGGGTGGCAAACGTCAATGCTAATGGTGTTATATATGTATATATATGTATATATACATATGTATGTAGTATGTGAGAACATGCCAGAAGCTACTTGTTCCAAAATTTAAGTTTGTCAAAATTAAATAGTTCTGATGCACGATTGAGAGAATACATGTATTACATGAGAATGTATTCTATCATTCTTGGTTCTGATGTATGTACATAATTCAAACACACCATACCTTTCGAACCAGAATCGACCTGGTGTAAGGTACTGTTTTTGCTGTGCTGAAATGAGTTGATGCTTAAATAAAGGTCAGGACGCGAAGGCAATGCAATACATATTTAACAGTAACAGAAAATACTTTGAAACACCAGAGTACCTACTTGTTTTTAACATTAATTTCGTATATAAATAAAATGTAGTTCACAAAAAATAAAAATTTTATTAATTTTAACATGGGCGTACACATTAGCATGCCCGACGACTGGAATTTAAGTGTGCTCTGCCCAATCCACAAGAAAGGGGACCCCCATTCGAGCCAACCACCGCAGGATCAGCCCTCTAAGAATACTTAGGTTACAAGGTTTTATCGAGCGTATTGTGTGAAAGACTGGAGCCAAACCGCCAACGAACTGATTGGGCTTTATCATAGTGGCGAATCCACCATAGACCAGGTATTCACTATACGCCAATCTTAGAAAAGACTTGCGAGAGAAGGATCGACACATACCGATTTGTCGACTTCAAACCCAGCAAAAGCAGTGACGGTCACTTTCCTATTGACGTGCCCTATAAATTCGGCATGTTTTGCTATCACATTCTTAATAGTGAATCAAAAATGCTGCCAGAAGTTTTGCGTACGTGTGATTTTTCAAATCAATTAGTTCACCTGCTTGCTCATAAGTGAAAACATTAGATTGACTACTTACTCATATGTGAAAGACAGCTCGCAGGAAACAACAATCAATCAAAAATTATTACAGTTGTGTTAGTAACACCATAAAATTTGCGTTTGTGTTGGAGTTTAGGTAACACTGGTTTTGCTGGGAAGCCGCTTTCGACAGCACTAAAAGGAGTTGCCTTTATCCTGCGATGTCTGAATTTGGCATCCCCGCGAAGCCGTTTGCTACCAAACGAGGTTTCGTGTGATTTCTTTAATCTGATGTCGTTCTAATGGACACCGACGCTCCAGCTCTGAAAGTATTCAACTCGAAACCTGGTGGTGGTAGCAGAGGAAGTGAGAGGCTCACATACATATATGCGTTCTAGAAATATGTACACATATACATGTACTGGACTAATTGCGTTTGACTAGTTAGAGATAAGAATAGTTTTAAGTTTCCTTTTATTTTACAGTGACTAAAGTGTTTTAATTTGCAGCAAACAGCAAATACAACTTCCACAAATAAGAAAAAAACAAGTAAGAGCAGCGCTGTCTTCGGCTATGCCGAAGGCTTCATACCTTTCATGAACATCTGATTTTGAATACATCTGCATACATCGATAGAGGAGTTACATACTTATATAAAAAATCGCCTCTCATCAGAGGTATGGAGGATATACTTTATATGGCACCAATCTAAGTGATTTTCACTGCTATGTGATCGGTATGTATACCGGTAACACAATTTATTGGGTTTAGTTTCCTACATAAAGGAGATATATCGCAAAAACTTGTATCTGAACAATCAGTGCTATAGGAGATAAAGCTTATACAGCATAGATTTTGACTATTTTCTTAGTAGACTTTGTATTATTATTTATAAAATATCTTACGAAATTTATCGGTTTTAGCTGTTCAAATAAAGGAGTTTTACTGTAAAATCCCATATCTGAACAATCAGATGTATGGAAGATATATGTTGTAGTCACCCGATCCTTGTTATTTTCACTGTAAGTATTCTGTTAATAATGAATGAAAATGGTGCGAAATTTCATGTTCCTAGCTGCATAAATGGAGGAGATATGATAAAAGACCTCATATCTGAACAATCAGTTGTATGGGGGCTGCAGGTTATAGTGACCCGATCTTCGTTATTTTCACTGTAAGTCTTCTGCTGATAATGAGTGAAAGCAGCGCGAAATTTCATGGTCCTAGCTACATAAATGGATGAATTATAACGAAAAATCTCATATCTGAACAATCAGTTGTATGGGAGCTATAGGTTATAGTTATCCGATCTTTTTAATTTTCACTGTAAGTTTTCTGTTGATAATTATTGAAAATTTTTTGGAATTTCCTGTTCCCAGCTATATAAATGGAGGAGTTATAACGAAAAATGTTATATCTGAACAATCAGTTGTATGGGAGCTAGAGGCTATAGTGACCCGATCTTTGTAATTTTCACTGTAAGCATTCTGTTGATAATGGGTGGAAGTGCTGCGAAATTTCATGTTCGTAGCTGCATAAATGGTGAAGTTATAACGAAAAATCTCATATCTGAACAATCAGTTGTATGGGAGCTATATGTTATAGTGGTCCGATTCTTCCGGTTCCGACAAATGATTAAAACATTATAAAAATACACCCACCTACCAAATTTGATCCGGATATCTCGAAAACTGAGAGACTAGATTGCATACAAACAGACGGACATACGGACAGACGGACATGGATAAATCAACGCAGCTCGACGTTCTGATCATATAAGTATACATTTTAATGGATCTATCTCTTTTTGTTCTGGTACTTACAAACATCGGACCAAAGTTATAATACCATTTCATGCTCATGAAAGGTATAAAACAAAAAAGAGAAGGTCCACATATAAGAAAAGACAACACTAAAGTGTTGCCACTTGAAAATATTTTTAGGTACCAAATCAGTCTCCAAACTACCAAAAATTGTTTCATCATTAAAACAAAATTTCTTGAATTTTCGGGGTTTTTAGCTACACAAATCTTTATATATAAAAATTAATTGCTGTTCGTCTGTTATCGCATTACTCAAGAACGGCTGAACGGATTTGCTTCGTTTTTATTTCATTTTGTGTCTTTCTGTCTGCAGAAGATTTGTAAGGAGAGAATTAAAAAAACGGTGTTGCCAGATATCTGCAATATCAGAAAAAAATGTATTATAAATAAGCCGAAATAATGCTATTTCACTGAAAATGCATAAAAAAACTACTTCAGAAAAAAAATTTGGTAGTTTTGCCGCTATTCGAAAAAAATTGTTTCTGTCTGTAGAATGAATGTAAAAAAAAATTGGAAAACCGGTGTTGCCACATATTTCAAATATCAAAAAAAAAATTAAATTTACATAACCCGCAATAATGTACTTAACTGAGAATGTATAAACAAATTTAATAAAAAAATTTTAATAGGGTTGCCACCACTCGAAAAAATGAATTGCTGTTCGTGTGGTATCGCATAACTCAAGAACGGCTCAACGGATTTGGTTCGTTTTTTTTCATTTTGTTTCTCTCTCCATTTCCATTTCCATTGCCGTCTTAAATAACCTAGCAAAAGTGTATATGAATACAAAGGTACGTAATAGTTTCAGTGCGTTTGAAGAGCGCCACGCCCCCTTTTCAAATAGCCCCAATTTTCTCTAAGAGTATGGGATCGATTTCATATATCTCCATAGCATGTTCGAGTACTCTACCATGAACACTTCCGGAGATATGCAGTGTGAAAAATTCGGTTTGTATGGGGGGTGTCAGGCCCCTTTTTCTAATAGCCCCAATTTTTCTTCATGACTATGCGATTGATTTTATATATCTTGAACATACCAAGCTCCAGTACTCTACCATGAGCAATTCCAGAGATATGCAGTGTGAAAAATTCGGTTTGTATGGGATGTGCCACGCCGCTTTTTTCAATAGCCCCAATGTTTCTTCATGACTATGGGATTAATTTTATATATCTTGTACATACAAAGTTCCAGTACTCTTCCATGAACACCTCCAGAGATATGCAGTGTGAAAAATTCGGTTTGTGTGGGAGGTGCCACGCCTCATTTTCCAATAACCACAATTTTTCTTCATGAGTATGCGATTGCTTCCATATATCTCCATACCATGTTCGAGTCCTCTTCCATGAACATTTTCCGG
>NW_023458556.1:81626976-81635389 GCF_013731165.1 Rhagoletis pomonella
TTTCTTCATGACCATGTGATTGATTTCATATATCTCCATACCAAGTTCCACTACTCGACCATGAACACTTCCAGAGATATGCAATATGAAAAATTCGGTTTGTATGGGAGGTGCCACGCCCCCTGCACCTAGCGGTATGAAATATACTTTACATCCGATTCTAATACCTACCATATATACACAAAAAATTTCACAAAGATCGGTCGAGCCGTTTAGGAGGAATTCGACCACTAACACCGTGACGCGAGATTTTTATATATTAGATGTATTGTTGTATCAAAAAAAAATTTAATGTAAATAAGCCGCAATAATGCTATTCAACTGCGAATGTATGAAAACATTTAAAACAGAAACAAATTTGCATAGGGTTGCCACCATTCGAATAAAATCTCATGTCACAGTGTTTGCGGTCAACTCCTCCGAAACGGCTTGACCGATTTGCATGAGATTTGGAAATATATGAAATCAATCGCATACTCATGGAAAAAATGGATGTTATTGGAAAACCGAATTTTTCATGCCGCATATCTCTGGAAGTGTTCATGGTAGGGTACTGAAACTTGGTATGGAGATATGTATATAAAATCAATTTGAAAAATGGGCGCCTGGAACAGGTCGTAAAGTGTATTTCATAGCGTTAAGTGAAGAGGCGTGGCACTTCCTATAAAAACCAAATTTTTCATACTGCATATCTCTGGAAGTGTTCATGGTAAAGTACTGGAGCTTGGTAGGGGTACGTATGAAATAAATCGCATACTCTTGGAGAAAAATTGGAGCTGTTGGAAAAGGGGGCGTGACACCTCCCATACGAAATTAATCACATACTCATAAAAAATGGATGTTATTGGAAAAATCGAGTTTTTCATATTGCATATTTCTGGATGTGTTCATTGTAGTCAAGTACTCTACTCCACTGAAATAAGCCGAATTTTTCATACTGCACATCTCTGGAAGTGTTCATGGTTGAGTACTCGAACATATAGTAGTATAGAGATATACGATTCAATCACATACTCTTGAAGAAAATTGGGGATATTTAAGAAGAGGGCGCGCCATCTTCCAAACGTACTGAAACTATTACCTATCTTTGGATGTGTGTACATATAATACTTTTGTTCGTGTGTTTGTGAGTGAATCGATTTTAACGCAATTTTTTGTGTATGCTTGAGTAAGGTCTCTGAATAGTTCAGATTCCTAGTTTGTCCTGCTAGGTGCATCTGGAGTCGTGTTATTGTTAAAAATCTCAGTTATGATCCGATCTGGCTTATATTCGAGATACTTATGTATTGGTAACGGTAAGGCAATACTGTTGCAAAAAACAGCCGCCGCGTGACGCTGGGGTCGAGTTATTACTAAAAATCGCCAAGTGGGAAAAAGTACCGTGAATGTCCGATTACATCGACGTGCAGTACCACCGAGAATGCCGAGCTCCCGTGTGTTCCGATTGACCCAATGAACGTGATTTGCGAGCTTCATTCGGATACACCAGGATTGCGTTGTCCACGGGTCAATATCAAATGACCATCATTAAATCTACCATCAGAATCATTGCGCTCCTTGATAAGAGCTTTAAGGCATTTCGACTGAAATAAGTCTGTGTGTATTGGATTTCTGTAGAACAACGATCCTCGCCAATTTTTAAATTGCCACCAACTATACCATACAGTTTCAAGGACAGATTCACCATCGAACCGGATAATTGTTGCTGCCGGGGAGTGAATGGGAAAAAGTTCTTCGAATTTATTTCGTTATGCGATTAACCGTGCTGTGAAACGCCAGATCATTCTTCGATCTTACTTCGATTCATTTTTATTTCCTTTCATCCTGCAGAATTTTGTATTACTTTTTATATTAGCCTAGGTCCCCGTATTAGTATTCTTCTTCGTGTTCGTGCCCGTCTTATCTTTATCCTCGTCTTCGAATTTGTGCATAAGTTAGCTAAGATTTCTCAAACAGCTGGTAACCCTAAATAAATATGAAATATGAAATATAGTTAAGAAATAAGCAAATATCTTGCATCTGATATTGTGAAAGCTACATACTTAATGTTCCTAGTGAATTAAGTTAAATTTGATTTTTTAAATACGTGACAAAGCTCCTAAATACAGTTCAGAAGTAAAGCCTTTTTAAACCCATTTCATTTGTTACCAGTGATCGGACTTTAAAAAAAAAATTGTGTGGTAGAATCTGGAAGAAAATGTGGTAGATTTCAAAAAATGTGGTAGATTTCAGGTTTTGGATCAAACTTTGTACAAAAATTTAAAAAATTCTGCAAGGTTTCACCTAAATGGAAAACATTTTAATTAAAATCTAAAAAAAAAATAATTTTAGTATAATAAAGTGCAAGATTGAAGTTGCTAAAAGTTGCGTTGAGTTTGGCAATTTTTTTCCTTGACAGTGTAGAGCAGTTCCTTCCATATCAAGATATTTTTCGAACATGTTTTGAAAGATTTCTGCAACCTTGCGGAGTGCTGCCAGCTTTTCTTTTTATCACATCACGATGTAGCGTACAAATGTGACACGTTCCAGAAACCGCTACTTGGGATTTGCCGATTTTGACAAGTAAAAGTAAATAACGCTTTAGAAACTTAGATGCACTGAAATTTGCTAATACTTTCACAAAAATCGCCGTTTTTTTTACATTTTCGCTATTAATTCTTTTTATAAATCATACATTTTGCAATTTAACACAATAAAACCATGTTTCCTGTCGAAAAATTGATTATTGAGGAAATTTACTATTTTACAGTTTATTTTATCCTAACATTCTGCCTGTTGTTAGTGTTTAGTGTTGGACAATTTTTGCTCTTAAAAATAAGAAAATTATGTCGAGCAAAACTAAAACGTGAATATGTGGTAGATTTCAGACTAGAGATGGGCACGGGCCGGGCTTTTGGCAGGGGCCCGGCGGGCCCCTGCGTAACCCCGCGGGTACGGGCCGGAATATTTGCTGTCAGCACGAACTCGTGCGTGCATGGGCGTTCAGTAAAATTTCATAAAAGCACGAATAAGCACGAAAAAGCCCGTTGCTAATACTAAAAATTTAGATAAGCCTTTGTTTTTATACCAAAAAAAAATAGTACATATTAAAACTCTTTTGATAAGAGAAAAGAAAAAAAAAATATTTGGAAACCGATAGAAAAGATAAGATACTTAGTAGTTTTGTTTACATATATATATACAGATATATCTGTACATAAAATACCTTCAACTTTTTCTACTTCCCAGAAAATATATTATAAAAATAAACAGATGTAAAAAAATGATTCGCTTAAGTAAATATACATACATACATAAACACAAAATTAGAAATATGTATCTACATATGTATGTATACATACACTAAAAGTTGGCTCTTTATTTCCGGGCTGGGACGTGTCCCGTCGTGAATTGGGTTGTCACCTGTTTTAAAATTAAAATTAGCATAAGTTAAATGAAATATTAAAATATGACGTGAAAGGAAAATTTAGGCCCGTGCTTACCTCTATTTCAGACATTGTGTGGTAGATGTGGTAGATGCTCAAAAAAGTGGCAGATCTACTACAATGTGGTAGAAGTCCGATCACTGTTTGATACCCATATTTTTAATAATTGCTTTAACTTATTAAATAATTTGAGTTTAGGATATCTTAACACCTTCGTGACACGTCATATTTTAGTATTTCATTTAACTTATGCGTACTTTAATTAAATTCTAATTTTAAAACAGGTTGCAACCCTATTCAAAATATTTTAAAACCAAAACCTTGCCAAGCCTTTTTCGACTGGCATACATATTTAAATTGTGTATCTAATTCCCTTAATTCAAGTTGAATTTAATTTCTAAAACATATGGCAACCCTCTTTAATAAAGTACAGAAAAAAAGTTTTAACCAATGTCAATTTATACCCACACTTTAGTAATCCATTTGACTTATTAAATAATTTGAGTTCAACTTTTTACATAGGTGGAAACCCTCTTTAAAATTCTAAATATTCGAACTACGGATATCTTACAACCTTCCTTTCACGTCATATTTTAATATTTCATTTAACTTATGCTAATTTTAATTTTAAAACAGGTGACAACCCAATTCAAAATCTTTTAAAACCGAAACCTTGTTAAACCTACATACATATTGCGATACATACATATTTTAATTGTGTACCTAATTCTCTTAATTAAAGTTGACTTTAATTTCTAAAACATATGGCAACCCTCTTAAATAAAGTCAAATAAAAACATTTTTAACCCATGTCAATTTATACCCATATGTACTTTAATAATTAATTTGACTTATTAAATAATTTGAGTTTAACTTTTTACACAGGTGGAAACCTTCTTTAATGTTATAAATGCTCAAACTAAATATTTCTTAGTACTCCTTTGTTTGACGCCAATATTTCAATATTTCATATAATTTAATTTAATTCGAGTTTTCAAACTGATGGCAGTCCTATTCAAATTTTTTTTTACCAAAACCTCGTTAAACCTTTTTTGTGTAACACTTGTATTGTGATACATATCTAAATTATCTACATAATACTCTTAATTCAAATTGAGTTTAATTATAAAATCAGGTGCTGTTTGAAAATAAAGTTTTGTTCAAAGCAATTTTAATTTATATTCATATTGAAGCAATTTATTTAACCTATTGCTTATATTGAATCTAACTTTGTAACAAGGTGGCAACCCTCTGCAAAATATTTTCAAACCACAACCTCTTTCGTCTGACATCCATATCAGGATATACATTTCAATGTTCTGCCTTTATTTAAGTCGAACTTGCTTTTTGAAAGAGGTGGCAACCTCCTACATATAAGTAAGAAATAAAGCATTTTTAAAAGCATTTCCATCGCTACTCATAGTGTAATAATTGATTAAATTAAAAATAATTCGAATTTTACTTTTTTATCAGGGGGCAACTCTTTTTGAAAAAATAAGAAGTTATTACACATCCACAGGCCAACCCCGTAATTTGATACCCCACCTTGTAAAATCGAACGAACGGTACAGATCTGATATGACGAAAAAGTTTTCGCGTATTATGCATTCAAATGCACATATGTACATTAGACTGCATCACCATAAAAAGTTCCGGGTTTTCAGCCGGGATTACAAAATTTGTTATATTTTAAGACGTCCACCAAAATATTTCGGAAAAATATTAAGATTTAAGCGAGCTGGGCCGATTTGAAAATACCCCCAAAAATGGAGTTTTTTATGAACTGCACTGCGATTAGTTTATATGTAAATATTTCGCCATCTGTTACTCAAAAGCCGAAATACCTAAACAAACATACATACTTTTTGCCTCCTTCTCCCACTTCCGGCGCAGGCACTTGTTTGCAAAATGATGACGAAGTGCTTTTGTATGGAAAATCATTTATGCCCATACTTCGCATATAGCAAACGAAAAGAAAATCCTTGAATTTTTGATTAAAGAAAACAAAAAAAAATCGAGCATTTTGGTAATAAATAAATAAATTTTCCAAATTTTTTAATAATTTTTTGCCTTAAAATGCTCAACATTTGTTGAATTCATATAGAATTTGTACACGATAATATTTCTATTGCTTCAAAGAACCAACATACATACATATATGCCGTAAATGAAAGGTACATCTGCAAATCATAAGTTGCTAGAGCACTTTATATGCTCAAAATTGACCCCAAAATAAGCCAATATTTTCCGTTGTTTCTACGACAGACACCGAATTGGTTACTTACGGAAATGTATCTGTCGATAGGTTTGGAATTTTGTCTTTAAAACGCCACACTTTCCTTTGAAATCGCTCCACTGGTTCTCGTGCAATAAGCGTTTTCGTGAAGCTCTAAAACTTACAACTACAACATTTGAGCATAGCCTCCATATCGAAACGTAAGACGTATTCTACGTCAAAAGCAAAGAAACTTAAGCGAACAAATATTAATGTTCAATTTGGTTGTATTTTCAAAACATTTTTGCCTACCAAAAGCTTCAAATGCATTTATTTTAGAAATCTTTGTTTTAAAAGTAAAAGAAAAAACTACGAACTAGTTTCATTAACTATATGAAAAATTTGTACTTTAAATCTTTGACTATAATAACTTATTATACATGCCATTTTTGGTTTACCTATGTTCTAACTGAAGTGCTATACAAAACTATCATTTGTTTCGTCCGGATGTGTAAAATTCATAACATTTCTCAAGCCGTGTTTCATTTTTGCGGTAAAAATATTTTAGATTAACAAAAGACTCGGTTAAATTGAATTTTGGTATATTTTACCATCACTGATTTTTATTTGATTTTCACAGCCGATTCTGTCTTATTTTATAATTTTCATTGCCACGCCGGGGAAAAGACATGCTGACATACATACATAGGTCGGCGAAGTCAATCAAATGAACAATGACATGAATGAGTGACCGAAAATGATAACAGTCGTATTGGTATGACCGAATTACATTCGAGAGTTACTGAAAATTAAGGACAAGTGGATAGATGTAGAATGCAAAGAAAATCATATACATAAGTTCTCTGATTTTCATATTTCTATTTTATTACACTGAGGCAAACCGTGGCGGGGTACCTTTACTGCCGGTTTCACCAGCAATTTAAATGGAAAATGATTCTTATTTTCTGTCGATTTCCATATAGCATTCAAAAAATTAAAATCGTTTTGCACTTAAATTGTTTTCGTGAAATTGGCTGTTAGTCTTTTATAAGTCTCCAATAAAAATTAAATGTTTGCCTTAAAATAATTATGTAAAGCACTCGTAACATACAATGTGCCGTATGAATAAAACCTAACCAAACCTAAGCAATTGCTTTTTCTTAAATTTGATACCTTTTACTTCAAGTTTGTTTGAATAAATCGAGTGAAAGATCCGAAATTTTAAGAAAAAGCAATTCCTTATTTTTATTCTTCGGTCCAATAACATAAAAATGAAATCAAATAAACATTAATTGAAGCTTCGATTCATGCACTTACATTTTTTAAAGAAAGCAAATTAGTTTGCGGAAACGATTTTCCAACCACCCCATTTCGTCACTACAAATGAATAAAGGCGCGCTAGTGTTTTGACGGCGAAAAAAGGCGCGTAAAAAAATTTTGCGAAAAAAGATGCTTATGAAAAACTTCGGCGAAGTATGTTAAGAGTCTTCTCGCAACTCTTGTTATCGATATAAATTAACTGGTATACTGGCCAACGATATTGATATATTGAATATTAAAAAATAATAACTGTTGAGGGATTCACAGCGGTGTCGTAAGTGTCGTATTGTTGTGTGTCGTAAACTTTAAAAGCCTAAATAAATGTTTAGAGAACTTGACCAACATGTTGTTAACACTGCGTAAATTCATAATATGACTTTGATGGTACTTTGCGAGTATTTAGGCATTTGAAGTTTACGACATACAACAATACGCCACCAATGTGAATACCGCATGTGTATGGGGAAAATTACGGTCATATGCCAAAATCACTTAAAGCTGGTTCATAAGAATGTTATTCTTTTGAGGTGTTAAGGCGTCGAGTACCCAATACGGGAACATTTTGCGTCCCGTATAAAACAAATGAATTACTAGGAGAATTGATGAAAAAAGGACGGATGGTCATCGTAGTCACATTAAAATAATCAACATCTTTCTAAAGGTCCTATCCATTTTTTGATATATTCTTTAGCTTTCGAGATATTGAGTAAAAAGCATCGTAAATTTAGTACACATTTTGTAGTATGTCATACAAAGTGCCTGCAAAATGATTGAAAAATATACATATATGTATGCCAAGTTTTACTAAAGAAAATCATTCATATACCCAACAATAATAAACAATAGACATTAAAAATGAAACATTTTTACAAGTTCGTGAACTAGTAAAATCTTCCTAGACTTTGGAGAAAATCTATCGGCACGTTTTTGAGAAATTGTATTCCAAACTTCAATCGCGATTGCAGTGAACCTGCCGAAAGTAACATACGACAATCTTTTATCCAGGTGACGATATGTTTATTGTTTTTAGCACAAACACAAAGCGATAAGATGGTGAAAAAGGTATGAAGGACACATGCTAATAGGTTGCCCACAAAAGCTCAGCACCTTCTGTGAGGATATAGGTAGGGCGATTTGAAGATGGCAAAAGATTTAAAAGCATATATCTTATGGCATCTTCACTCATTACAGTTCTGGTAACAAACAATTTATACCTCGAAACTCTGGTTTTTACGAAGTCCCTCTTGAACGCTTCTTGTACTCCTTTGTATGCATCGGTAGTGTTCCTAGTCCATCTCAGCATTAGTTTTGAGGGAATGGTTTAAAAGTTTATCGCATCACTCCTGAACTTCTGAGCTAACAAAAAACGGTTTGCACACATTCTTGTGATTAAAGCTCAACCTAAGACTAGATTAGGTTGTCGCGGTCGTCTATAAGACTCACTTAGGGCCAA
>NW_023458556.1:81645389-81663019 GCF_013731165.1 Rhagoletis pomonella
ATCCCCCCTTTTTCTAGAATTTGCCGTCCGTCTACTAAAATTTTCCCGTTCTGTAAGTTCCCGCAATTAAGGTATATATGGCAAACATTGATCGAGGTTTGTGGTGTTACTGAATCGGATTTTCCAAGTGCCCCTATGTGTGCCAGGCTCATTTTTCGCCACACCACTTCACCCAAGATAGTTCTTAGCAAAATTGCAGTGCCTTTAAGGTTAAATGTATGCCAAAATCTTCACCTTAACATGCGGGCAGAAGCTCATTACACACAATTGCACACAATTTACATATATATGTATGTTGTTTCGACTAAAATATATTTCTTTGGTTTGAATGAAAATAAAAACAAACAAATGAAATGATGGCGAGAGATATTTTCAAAAATGCTAGCAAACGTCAAAATCCCTAAAGCTGGCTCTCAGCGATTGTACCTTACAAACCCTGCAAAAAATGGGACTAATCCGGAATGACTCCGGAAGCAATCGCAAAGGAGCATGCGACTAATACCACTTTTGATCTCTTTATATGGAAGGAACTGATCGCTTTTGTTCGGGCATGTCCTATGAAGAGACTAATTGTTCACATTTATACCCACAAGGGTATAAAAAGCGACTAGTCACTTAAAAAATAAAAATAAAAATTTTCGCCAGCTGAGATTCGAACCGGGGTGCTCAGTTTTGTTAGGCGAATACTCTCTCTGTGTGCCAACGCCGCACATGAAACTTCGTTGACTAAGAGCGTACATATCATTAAATCGTTAATAGTACCCGTTAGAGATGAGTTGGGGACTAATTGATCTCCAATTATAGCCACAAGGGATGAGTCGAGACTAATTGAACTCCATTAGTACCCGTATGAGACTAGTTGGGACTAATTAATGCCCAATTGTACCCGATTGAGAGTGATCTCGGAATACTCTCTTTAGAGATTAGTCGCACAATTTTTTTGCAGGGAACATTTTTATCATGGTGACACCTACATATGTATACAGTGTTTTAGTCTAAGAGCGATACGATAAGCGATACGATATGCGATGAGATGGTAAACCGTGTCGCCTCAGTTTCTCTGTCGTGTAAGTGAGCACAGGAATTCGTCAATATTTACTAAAAATTTATATATACAATAGCTCTTTAGCAAAAAATTGGTTTTTCAAGAAATTTTAGGAAAATGGCACCCCCATCAAAAACTACTTGACCGATCTCTACCAAATTTGCTATACACATTACGCTTAGTCTCCTTGAAAAGCACCGTCTGGAATATTTTTGAAATCGGACAAAACCTACTCCACAAAAAAATATAGTTGGCTTTGAGTTTTTGAAATTACCGTTATGTGGATGTCTCCATCCATCCGGTTTTTGTACGATTTCAAAAATTTTCACAACGGTGCTTAAGGAGGCTAAGCATAATGGTATATTAAATTCGGTCGAGATCGGTCAAGTAGTTTACGAGATATGCATATAACGTACAATTGGGCGGTGCCACGACCATTTTCATAAAACTATATGAAAAATAAATTTTTTTGCTTAAGATCCATTGTATACATATACCAATTTTTAGTAAATATTGACAAAGTCCTTAGCCACACAGGTCACGAAATCGAAAGTCCGGTACATACACATATACATTCAAGGCCGTATTTTTGTTCAAATTGCATAACTTTTTGACAATTTTTATGCAATTGCTTTAAGGAGATACCAATATATTCGAAAACAAATGTTCTTGTTAGTAAATACTACATATGTCTGGCAACTTTTAATAGAAATTTTTGAAACAAGCTACATATGGACAAAGTTGAAAAAACCAAGAAAAATAGGGGCTAATTAAAATTTTACCGATGAAAACTTCCAACACGCTAGGTCTAACAATGTATTGTTATACATCATTTCAAAGGTCTATAAATCATGTTCGCTTCGGTTCAAAACATGTTCGGTTTTTAAAATCGGATGAAAAATTTTCAAGCTGTTAATAGATAAGTGCATAAGCACGAACAAAACCTTAATTTGGAGTTTTTTCGAAAAGGCGATCAGGTATGACTTCATAAAAACTAATTTTTTGGATCCATTTTAATCGAACCTATGCATGCTTGAGGATCATTAAATACAGTTTTACGCCGCCTTCGAGCGGGAAATGGATTTTATGAGAAGCTTTTTCATGGCAGAAATACACTCGTAGGCTTGCCATTGCCTACCTAGGGGCGACCGCTGTTAATAAAAAGCCTATTTTTTATATTTTTTTCCGATATTGCTTTGACCAAGACTCGAATCCAGGTCATTCGGGGTGGTAGAGCGCACCACAAACTCTCGGCTACAGCGGCCAACAACATATAAAAGTCAGAAAAAAACAAGATGACAAGCGCAATGAGCGTCTCGGTCATGCTGTTCATAAAACTTCTCTTTTGCGTGTGGAACTCAAACCAACGAATTTTAAGCGATGGTAAATAAACCAGCCTTGATTTTTTCTTATTAGTTAACAGCCAAAAAGTAATTATTTCACGGAACCCTGGTGCCTATTCTACGGAACTTACTTTAGGAAGCTCTGTCTTAGAGGCTCGTATATATGGCCGGCTGCACTGAGCAACCGCTTACTCTGAACTCTGGCGGGGTGGAGCAGTCAATTATTTGCGAGCCAGATCAGTAAATTTGTAGTATTTTAGTTTATTTTTCACCAATCGAGAGGGTTTTCATCGATAGGGGCTCGTTTTTCCTTAAAATAGGCCCTCAGCTTTAATTTCACACTTTTTAATGTCTCCAGATTCCAGATCCGAAAGCGAAGCTTTCACTCGAGGAATATAAAATTCCTTCAAGGTTGCTTATAAGTCATTCGCGAGTTATCCCAGGATAACGTGAAATAATCAGTTTCGACATTTAAGTCGGCCTTGATTCCGTTACGCCGTCCAACATTGAATTCCCGTCCACCTACAACTTTGGCGTTCCGTTCGCGTTGGCGTTGGTTCAACAGCTGACTATAAATACATCAATTCAAATGCAGCTCTCCATATAGACAAAATTTGGCAACGCTAACGCCAACACAAAGCTGAAAGATGGCCAACTCTTAACTTTTCGAGTGCGGCGTTCGTCAGCTGTTGCAAATAATTAAAATTATGTGAAATATTTTTCAATATTTTATCAAATGCGGGCAAGAAAAATATAAAATATAAATTTATGTGTCGTTAGTATGTTAATTTGGTCAAAGCATTCGCTGCCAAGCGTTCATTGTAGGGAGCATACTTTTCTGTCAAACCAACGCCAACACCAAAGCCAACGAGAAAGTTCTATGTAGATGGGTCTTAATTACATTCAAGACCGCTGCTTGACCGTAGTTGGTCTTCTTCCACAATTCTAATTCCCTCGGTCTAAGAGCCCCTTTTGCGGCTGCACCTGTTACGAATAATTGTGGTGGCTTCAGGTAAAAAATCATGTTTAGCCTTTTTTGTAGTGCGCTTCTCACGTCGTCTGATGTACTATGGTTTGCGAGTCTCTGCACTCTTCCAATTAACCGTTTTTGGAGTGTTCACCACCGGTTTCGGCAAAAAAAATTGAAAGTTAGCCAAATCTCACTGTTAAAAAGTAACTCTTTCATAGCAATGCGTTAATAAAGCAACTTCGTTATTTTTTGATGTATGGCTGTACAAATTGTCGGATGCAGAACTTAACTTAAGTTGTTAAAAAATATATGCAGAATGCAATTTATATATAGTAGAAAATGTTTGCTTTTTAAAAAATTAAGTGTTAGATACGATCTACTTTATAGAGAATGCTAAAAATTACCTAACTATGTAACATATTATCCTTACATTGCTTCGCGTTCTTATTTTGCATGAATAGAAAATAATTTAGTCAAACAATTAATGTCAGAAACAAAAATAAAAAATTCAATCTAGTACGGAAAATTTGTTTTTGCTCCGATTTTTGCAGCGATTTAGTCCTGAATCGAGTTTTGGAGACCCGAACACTGTTCTTTACATTTGCATTGTTTTATAAACCTCAAACCGCAGTGTGGACAGCAATAGGTAGTGATGTGGTTAAGTTCGATTTGAGATGGTTAACTTTTTGGTGGGGACATGGTATAAAGGTAATTTAGGTAGGCCGTAAAAGACTTACCCAATAAGGACTGAAAAAAGTGCTTCCCTGCATACTTCCTAGAAAGGTATTTCCTATTTGCAATTTACGCGAATGTACTTAAGTATATGTTTATATTATGTAGCATTACAAATAGGCTTCAATAAGCATTTTAAGCTTCAATAAAACATATTGGATCTGAACCCTAAATATTTAAATTCCTTGAAGAAGTATGATTTTTATGAAATAAAAACAGCTTTAAAAGAACTTCTTCAAAAAGCCTTTAGAAGTACGTCCTACAAAAGCCCTGCTGGAAGCTCTTCTTTGAGTAGCGAAAGCAGAAGCCCTTCAATTTGTGCCACTCCGTACAAAAACGGAAGGAGAAAGGAATGACTTTCAGAAAGGCCTTTTGGAAGAGATTTTATCTCCTGAAATTATCTACGGCGTTGCACTTTTTTGGCATCTGCCTGAAGATACAAAATTATGCCGAGTTTCCACTAGGCATTGAAATGACAAAAAATGTATGCCATTTAAAAAAGTGCCATGTGGAAATGAACTTATTGACAATTTTTTTAACGTAATGATACGATTATTTTTTAATGCCCAACTTTGTCATTTGTCATTTTTCCCATTTAATGCCTAGTGGAAATTCAGCTTTAGATTTTAACCAAATAAACTAAACAGAAAGAAGGCAAACTCACCACATATTGTTCAACATCTTAGAAAAAATTTTGCATTATCGATTTTCGACTACTAATGACAGAAAGTTTAACTTAAAGTTTAAAGCAAAAATCTGCTAAAAATTAGATGGGTGTCTGCATTGACCTTCATTTAAAAACCAGGACAATTTAAGTGTGGGCCAGGACACAAGGACAATTTGTTTAAATCAGGACAAATCCTGGAAAACCAAGAAGTCTGGCAGCCCTATGCTACGCCCTTCTTTGCTCTTTCCTCTACGTTTCGCCTCCACATAAATTTGGAGTCAAACCTAGGCGGAAAGGTTGAGACTAGTCCCGTCCAACTTTGGAAAAGGTAGTCCCGGAATTTTTGTTTTCTTTTTAAACAAGACAAGTTCGGTTTTAGAAAAGTTAGCTCCTCGCCCATTTTGTTTTGTCCAGTTGGAAACACCGCCGAGGGATAGATACTCCATAGAGTAATCCTATGAAGTCGCTTTGTGCTACTCTCATGCAGTACAGAGCAGCAGTGAAATTCTGATGCCAAACTTTATCAAATGCCCGTTGCATGTCTAAAAATGCCGCTGAACAGAATTCTTTATTTTCAAACAACAATGAAGCTTACAAGACGGTGACATTGTTCAGGTGTACCGTGATGTTGGAGAAACCTAAATTGATGGTCAGGTATCACATTTGTTATCTTCAAGAGTTGGTAAAACTCTACGCATTTATTTATTTTTCAGGCTTTCCTGGTTTGGGGGCCCATAATTTCTGCACACTTCCACTGCGTAGGGAAATTATTTAGCCTTAATATTGAATTATATACATATCAGTGCTATAAACATAACTACTCCTTTCGGTTAACATTTTCGTAATGCTTCTTCGCGGGCTCGACGTCGCACTATGGCGACTTTTGATTTTTTCGTAACTTTTGAACTAATGAAGATATTTTAAGAATTTAACTTGCATCTGAATGTAAAATATCTAAACTTTCAAATGAATAGAAGGATGCTAAGACAACAGGATGCTTTAAAATCAGGGTTCGAAAACAAACGAAACATTTCACGAATGATTCGTCCAAAGATACAAAACTTTGCGATCAATTCGAATCGTTTTGTACATGAGCAAAACCAAAACCAGTACCTTTGCAAAGCAAAAGAGTGCAAACACAACGATTTCTGTTTCGTTCCTTGACGAGCATAGTTAGATCGTTTCAAACGATTCGTTTTCTTACACATGAAGAGCGTATACCAGCTATGCCCTTGTGTATGCTTCGTACATATGCAATATGTGTTTGTATTCATGTATGTACGCAAAGTATGTACATATGTATGCATGAACGAACGAATAAGATCACCCAGGATGGCGTGCGAGAAAAAAAGTTTTTTTTTTTTGCAATGACGTAATTTTTTCGCCGCCATGTGAATGAAAAGGAACGAAACCATGAGTGTGAATGAAACAACCGATTAAAAAATGACGTCATCAATTATTTGTTTTTTTTTTCTCAAATGCAATTACAAATACACGGTTGCCGTTCTGGGTGATCTGTTTAGTTGGTTCATGCATATGTATGTATAGTATACAAAACGCAGCAATGTGAGTAAAGTGAAACCCGCTTAAGTACCCCCGCTTAAGTAACCAACATTTTTGCGCAATGTGTATTTTTCAACGTAATCTGAAGAAAATCTCTCTCTTAAGTACCTCCCCGCTTATTTACCCAACCCTCCTATGTACCTAAATTTTTCGTACCCCATTTACCTATAATTTTCCCCTTTTAAGTGCTCTTTTAAAATTCCTTAAAATATTTACATATTTTGAAATTGTGGCAGCGTCACACACCTTCGGCAAAAAAATTATAAAAAATCAACGGTAATTTTTAGCTACTTGAAACTTACACATTATTACACTAAAATTGAATGGGCTATAAAACTGTATGTATACAAAAAACACTTGTGAAACAAAAATTTAAAATTTTGGTGAATTTTTTTCTTTAAGTGTTCTATAAAATCTTAAGCTTAGGTTTATATGGTATTTCTTAGGGAATCAACTGTATTTTAATTAAAAAATCTTAAATAATGCTACGGTCTTGGTTTTAAACTACGTATACTTTATTAAATGTTTATGTTTTATGGTGCATTTACATGGTATGAAGCCATATGAACTGTTGATACGCTAAAATAGAGGGACTACATGTTCTAATGAAGAATTCAATGATATCGAGTGGGATGCATATAATACATTTTTTCATATGAAAAGTTATGGGGAGATACTGTAAACATACTGTTGTGATACTGTTAAGCATATGAAATTATAACAAGTTGGATTTTCATGCATCTTCCCATAAAAAGTTTAACAGATGCAGAGATACCAAGGCGAATTTTTATAAGGTGGTGTTGTTTCATCAGCTGTGAGTAGCGTTTGATTGTCAAAATTTTGTATTTCGTTAGTGAGTGAGTGAAAACGTGAGTGTTTGTATTTTCTGTCGCCCTTTTTCCTTCGGGGAGAATAGCTGAAATTTGACAATGGCCCGCTAAAAGCAAAAACAAAATACAAGTAATTGTTGTACTTGTTGAATCGATACCACCTTATATATATTCGCCTTGAGAGATACCAAGGAGGTTTTTTCCCATTTTGATGCCTTTTTAATATAAAATGCCACCGAAAAGTAGGAAAGCGGTAACTCCGCCATTCACATACATGTCAAAAGTATGAATTTTAAAAATTAAAAACAATAAAAAAACAAATTCAAAACAAAGAAATTAATTGTACAAGAACTTTTTAAATAGAAGCAACTCACGTATAGTGGACAATAAAAATACAAGGCACTATGATAACAAACTTAAAAACAAGACATTACAGAACATTTTAATGAGCTTTATATCACATTTCAGTAAAAATAAGCCCATATTTTCCAAGCTGGCAAAGAAATGAAAATGTCTATTTTTTGTTGTTTACACAAATACTTGCCAAATATACATATAAGTCAAAATTATAGAAGGCATGTATACTTCTCCCTTTCATTTTTTCATACAGTTTATGCTTCTTTCTGGCTTTTACAAAATGCAGGGATACCGCACTTACTTCGGTACAATATGATCATAATGTATTTTCAATTCGAAATCAAAGAAAAACATCCCACGAAAATGTATGCGATTTTAGAGCAATTAGTGTATATTTACAAACTACTGCAAATAATGGGGTGTCATATCTTAAAAGGTCAGAGAATTAACGAATTAACTTTTCCTTTTGTTTAGCGTTGTAACTGCTTAAGTTATATTTTTTAATTTATACATCTGAACTCTTCAATACCAGCAATATATGTAAAGTAGTGGCGGCTGCTGTAGAGCTATACGCAGCGCCTGAGTTCAAGCCAGTGTTGGCAAAATGTTAATCTGATTATTGATTAAAAATTGACGATTAAAATGTTAATCGTGATTGACGATTAAAATTAATTAATCGTAATCAACTGAGCGATTAATCCAGTTAAAAAGAAAATCTGATTATGTTGTCTAGTTTGTTCGAATTCGAGACCAAACACTAGTTACAGTAATTATTTCGTGTTTTATGCTTATAAAAAGCACATAATATAAAAAAAGTTATAATTATTGTTATTAGTAATACATAAACTGGGAACTTTTACAACCCAGCGCACATGTGCAGAGGGATATTAAAACTTAGTTTGTAAAACGTCTGTTGGAATAGATCTTAATAAAAATGCACACGAAATCGCTTAGATGAGGAAAACCGACTTAGCCATACCCGATTAACTGAATTTTGTTCACAGGAAAATTCTAGCATAAGTTAATTAATCACCAAATCTACTTAATCAGATTAAGGGTTAATGATTAAAAATTAATTTTTTTAATCGTGGTTACGATTAACTGTTTAATCAGATTAAAATTAATCATGATTAACTGTAATCGGATTGAATTTAATCGAATTAACTAATTGATTAAAAAATCATTCGATTAGTGCCAACACTGATTCAAGCCCAGTTTCCCACCAACATTAAAATGTAAAAAACAAAAAAGTTTTTTTCTAATAGCGCTTGCCCCTCTGTCGGTAATAGTTAACCTCCGAGTGTATTCTGTACAATTGTCGTTCGGAGTCTTTGTGACAAAATCAAGGCGCACGACCCATATCGAAGGAGAAGCTAGACCAAACACTAACATATTGTGTAACGCCGTCGTTTATAGTACAAAAGCGCGTATCGTGGTTCTGCAAAACCTCGAAACTAAAATTTGTGCCAAAAAGGATATTTGGTCACCGGAAGCTCCTGACATCAAGCCCTTAGCCATTTATAATAAAATATCGATATTTAGACATAAGGAGAAGAGATAATTGAGTTTAAAAGAGAGAACCGTTTTTAATTAGGACAAGTCTTACTCTCCTATAAAATTTAGGCAACCTCACATATGAGGTTTTGCATTTTCTTGATGCGCGGTTTTGTACTTTAAACGACGATATGTAGAAGTATTGCATATATATTTTAGTGCCTTTTCAAGTAAAAAGTCCATTGAGAAACCAAAGAAAACGACATCCCTACGATTTCAACTTATGCCAAACGTTTTTAATATGAAAGACAAAAAACGTAAACAAGCCATTTCTGAACCAAAAATAGTTTATCTACAAATATGTTTGAATTGAGGCATTACCCATTTGAAAAAATAGCAATTCACAAGGCTTTATGGGCAGTAGGTCCATTTTAAAGCACATTAAAAAAAGTAAGTTTCTATTTAGTTTCAAAGTTAGCACACAATGATATTTTTTTGTTTGTTTACAAAAAGAATTCTTGCCAAGTATATAAGTCAAAATTGTTAAATATATATCGCTTTCATTCATTTCTTCATAGAGTTGGTGCTTCTTTTATAGGAAAATTCTTACGGCTTATGAACAGATTCATACTATGTAAATGCACCATTATTCAAGGATTTACATATTTATGTAAGTTAAAAAAAGATGGAACCACATCAATAATTATGTCCTGTATTTAAGCGGGTTCTTTTAAGTACCCAACCCGCCTAAGTACCTCAAAAAGCTGACATTTTTCGTCAGGTACTTAAGCGGGTTTTACTGTAATTGCAAAACCAAATACCATAGAAATCATGCAGGAATTGAAACATGCAACTTCTTAGTTTTTATGCTGTTAGTTAGTTCGCAAACGTTAAGAATTAAGATTAAGATTTGATATCCTAATATATAGGTAAATCAGAAAAGTCAAGCCCTAATATGAATTTGTAATATATTTCCACAGTATCCACATGGTTTTCTATAGTACATATTACCAATTACTAAGTTTGCAAATACATACAATATGTACATATGTACATATATGCACATTCATATATAGTACATTTAAATACCTAAATAGGTGGTTTTCCCAAATGAACCGGCTTTTCCATTTCATTCTTTGTAAGTATGATATCAAGCAAACGTTTGCGAATTATTCCTGCGAATTTTGCCTCGCCCAGCTGCGCACTTTACGTAGAACAAAACCCAATTCAACTAGAGTCAATAAGACTCATTTCATTTATTTTCGAACTCTGGTAATGACAAATCGCCAAGCAAACGTTTGCGAATCATTCCTGAGAGTTTTGTCTCACCCAGCTGCGCACTTTATGCTTTTGTTTCGTTTGCACTCGCGCACAAAAGCAGAACAAAACCTAATACAACTAAAATTTTTATTGTTTGGGTTTCGGTTGTGTTTTGCTCTCTGTTATGAGAGAAACGAAACAAAACAATACGATTCATTTCGTTTATTTTCGAACTCTGTTTAAAATACATTGTCAAATTTGAGATCTTGTTGAAAAATGCAAAAACCGAAATTTTTCAGTAAATACTGACGAAAAATTAATGAAAGTTAGTTAGTAATGTTGTATTCAAATATAAAATAGGTTACGTTTCCCATTTTGGTGAAGAGGCGTGGCGCTGCCCACATATGATAAAAAGCTTTATCTCCGTACCCACTTTACTAATTTCTATCTAACTCGGTAGATTCATTTCTTTAGGTCGAGCTTTAAAACATCTACCCTTTAAAATGAATATGATGACAGGGTGCCACAACAACAGGGTTCGGAGTGAGACTACGTAGCCGAGGACTGGCGTTCACCCCGGTGGACGAACGTCTAGCCACAATTCTTCAACATCTCGCTCATCTGCGCCCATGCCCCGACGGAAGAGAAGGACGAAGTGTCCAAGGATCTCTTCTATGAGCGTGAGGAGCGTACATATGAGCGCTGCCTCCGACACGATATCAAAATTTTGCTCGGCGATTTGAATGCCAAGGTGGGCAAGGAAGGGATCTTTGCCGTCACTGACGGAACATTCACTCTCCCTGACGAAACTTCCGATAACGGACTTAGGCTGATCGCCTTCGACGGACCCGAAACATTGTAATATGTAGTAGTAGGTCCAAGCTACATGGCAGTCTGCAGATCGGAAAACGAGAAACCGAATCAATAATTTTGTGATAGAAGAAAGGCACGCTTCCAGTGTTTTAGACGTACGTGAGTGTGAAGAGCTTGAGATGCTGGTCGACAGGAAAAACAGCCGTAAATTTTGTCAGATGGTTAGGCGACTTACGGAAGGTTACAAGACCAGGGCGAACTACTGTAAGAACAACAATGGTGACCTAGTATACTTAAATTATGTAGGGGACACTTTCCCACCCTACTGAAAGGTAGCAGCGCTGGAAGTAGTGGAGAAGGCGAGCCCGAGATGTCTAAAGTTACATTGACACAGCATTGTTTTGCTCCACCCAGCCACCGTGTACCACTTGTTACATCCCGTGCTAGCTTAGTGACTTCTGTCACCGCTTCCACCGTGGATTTCCCTTTCCTAAACCCTAATTGGTTTGCCGATATTCCCCCTTTCTCTTGGACTTCCCTGACGAGACGCTTCGCTGTTTTATGTTCCAAAATTTTACCTGCTGAGTCTAGCAGGAAGAAAGACCGAAAGCCTGAGGGATCTTCCAGAGGTTTTCTCGGCTTAGGTATCAAAGCAATCTTCTGACTTCCAAATTTGAGGGAAAGTTTCATTCATGAAACATCCATTAAATACTTGTAAGAATGCAAGCTTAAGAACTATGATAGGCACCCCATCGGGGCCAGGAGCTTTCTTTACTTCCATAAATGCATACATACATTTGTATGTACACACCAGGGATGTTGCGAATATTTGCATTCGCATTCGTTATGCGAATGATTCGCATCCTTTTACATATTCGCATTCGAATCAAATGATACGAATATTTTGCGAATACGAATGTGTACATGCACTGCTAAAAGTCTTATAAGCAGGGATGGGATTTTATGGAAATTTCCTTTTTTTCTGCTAAAGAGATAGAGTATATTCGATTGAGAATGTCCACGATTTAGCTTTCCTTGATTCCATATAGACACATTTGATGTTGTCTTTTTTTGCCTTTTCTCCATTTAATTGTAAAGGGCAACTGCCGTTCCTAAATTGGAGCGCTAAGCATTGCGTTTTCCATTGTCAACGAGTGTCAGCACGGCGCGATTTTTGACGTTTCCTCTCGTTTTTATTCGCGTTTCCTCTTTCACTTTTTTCCTTTCTCATTCTTTCCGTCTTCTGCAGGGTTGCCACTGAAAAACTTTCTTTCCTACTAAGAGCTGGTTTAAAAACCTACCAAAATGGGTTCTTTCCTACCATTTCTTTTGATCAAGAAAACGGCGTTTGACAGCATTAAATACATTTATTTTTGCTGGTTTTTATACTTAAAATAAGATTTCCAAGTAAACAAAAAATCAGAATAAGAGCCAGTCTTTTTTAAGTTGGACGGATTTCGTAAAAAAAATTATGTCATGTCTCCGATTCGCTTCAAATGTTTTTTGTGGGTTCTATAAATGAAATAAGTTAACACGTGCTCGAGGAATTTTTTTATTCTTTTTCTTCTTTTTTTCGGGGATATGATCTGTCAAAGTTTGCAGTTTTTCGTGATTCTGACTAATCATGTACTTCTTCAAATCGTTATATCTCGAGTCCTGCTGATCGTAGAGACTTAACATCATTTTAAAGCTAAGAAACGGGCTTAATATTTCTGTATATAAGGTGGTCAAGATTGTCCTAAAGCTAACTTAGCTATTAACAGTTGAACTTTTTGAAGTTGATTTGCATAGGACTAAAGTTTGCAAAACGCAGGTTTTATTGCGGATTTCGGCAGAATATTGCTTCGCTAACAACATTTGTTCCACAATCAAAGAATATTCTAGAAATGGACGTGGCTATATTAAAACCAAAGTTCAAAAATTTAGACTTTATTGTGGATTTTGCCAGAATATCTATATGGATTGAAAAAGTTGTTGAACAAATATTGTTAACGAAGCGATATTATGCCGAAATCCGCAATAAAATCTGCGTTTTGTTAATTTTAGTCCTGCAATTGCCACGCCCATTTTTAGATTCCTACAGCGAAAGCGAAGGCTCTGATGTAGAATCTGGAGACATTAAATGTAAAATTAAAGCTCAATTGAAGGCCTATCTTAAAAAAACGAGCTTATCTCGGGGAAAATCCTCTGGATTGGTGGAAAACTAAACTAAAATACGACAAATCGGGCGCGCAAATTTTTCGAGCGCTCCACCCGCCAGCGTTCCAAGTGAGAAATTGTTCAGTGCTGCCGGCCTTATATACGAGCCTCTAAGGCCGTGGTTACGCCACCAATTTCGATTGGCAATCACCGTGCAATTGTTGTTGTGCACACCACGGAGTGAGAGAATTTTCGAAACCGAACAGCCAGCACGCTAATTTTTCAGGGTGGCAATACGCTATTTTCCGAAAAAGTACTAGTATTAAATTACTAGAATAGTAAAAAATATTTCTTTATTATTATTATAAAGTAGATATTAAAAAAATATTATTATAAAAACTAAATATTAAAGAAAGAAAAAATATTAAGTTGTTCTTCCATTTTTTTTCCGACTTCAATTTCGATGCATTTTTAGTTGCATTTTTACTTCAGAGCTGCCATTGTGTGCGAAATTGTATGAAATGGAAAAAGGCATTTCTTAAGAAGCAACCCTGTGCTCGCCAATCAGCAAACAGAGCGTAACCACTTCTCACCAATCACCGAAATTTTTCTCTTTTGATTGCTGATTAAAATTGGTGGCATAACCACGGCCTAAGAAATCGCCTCATGGGAGAAAAGGCAACAAAATTACTTTTTTTTTTAAATATAATTTTGCCCCTTTTGAAGTTTGACAACTAGATTAAAACAAGCACTCGTTCAATGTTCTAATAATTTACCTAATAGCTTTTTTAATGTTATTCCTAACATTCGCATTCCGAAAATTCGCATTCGCATTCGCGAATGGGAACAATATAACACTTGAAACATCCCTAGTTCATACTTATGCGCGCACATTCTTTTGGTGTGCATGTTTACATTCCATTCAAATTATTTTTGCTTCTAATGCAATTTGCAATAGTGTAAGCCCTGTCTACCTGTACTTGTTCACTTACGACTTAATGTCAAATCATCTGCCCACTCATTGCTCGCAGCAATAGTTGTTCAAGAGAAATTCCAAATCATAACTCATAACCAAATTCAAAAAGAAACAAAAAGCAAAGGTAAGCAATTATCGTCTTTAAATAAAAAACTCAATTGGTGGCTTTCAGCAGTCATCGAAAGTTGGCGCAATGACTCTTAGATGCAGTGTTGCCACCTTGTTAGTAATTCCTCAAAACGTGAGGAATTTCGGGTGCGCGTGATTTTTTTTGGGGATTTTTATTTTGAGGAATTTCCTCTCGATATATTTGCAGATAACAAAAGCAGCCATGTTTTACACAAGAGGGTTGTTAAATCGCTCTGCAAATTTTTGAACAAAGAGCTTTCCGAAGTTTTATAAAGAGCGAAATACACCAAACAAGTGGCTTGTCAAACATTCTTCAGACCTACTTTTCCCATTTCGCCATACACCATGCAAACTTGACTCGTTCAAGCAAAGAATTTTAGTTTTCTTCCGGCTCACAATGTAAAAGCGTTTGGTTTTCTTCGATTTTACTCTCTCGCGTGTTCATTCCGTTGCGAATGAGGTGATTTTATTATACACAACGTAAGCGGTTTGATCAAATGTCAACATGGTGGCCAGAAAATCAAAAAATTTTGACTCAAATGGCTTGTCAAACCTTCAACACCCCCATACACAACATAAATAGCTTTAAGGAGAGGGATATTTCGCTTGCATCTGCATTTGCTGCTAAATATTCAAAACGTTATCGTTGTCATTCCATCGTTATATTTTCAACTTATTTTAAACTTGTTGAAATCTCGGTAACGAATGGAGAGCACACGCATTGCTCGATAATAAGGATATTCATATTGATTCGTCATTAGATCCAGAAAATTATAGGAACAGTTTTTGAATTAAAAGATTCTTTAGGTTCCCAATAAAAAAAAAAAAATTATATCTGCATTACTTATATAGCCCGTTTCAAACGCTTCAGTAGAACGTATATTTAGTAGTTTAAAAATGTGTAGGACTGACTTGAGGACCCGATTGAGCACTGGTGTAGTTGCAGCAATATTATATACAAACCAAGGCATAAAAAATAACGGCGATACTTTGTTTGAAACGAAAGAACAAATATACCAATTGAATTGGAGAAAGTAATTAATTTTTTACTAAGTTACTGTAACTAGTATGCAGTACACAATACTCATATCCATGATAAAAAACATTTGGCAGCAATATAATTTTAAAATTCGAGCTCATGCTCACACACAGCTCATTTTTAATCTCAAACAACAACAATTGTGAACAATTTAATTTTTTTTTTCAATTTTATATGATTTTAAAATGCTTGCAAACGTCAGAAAAAAATCATGGCCGACGAATTGAGAGAATGATTTTACCTTCTAATGTTTTTATCATGCTCATATCTGTAATAAGGAAATTTTGAGTAATTTGTTCGGATTTCGAGGCTTTTTCATTTGTTTTGAATTGATAATTTTTTTGTGGCAACACTGCTTAGATGGTTTGGTTTCGTCTCAGCTTACATATGTATGTAATTACGTATATATGTACAATGTACATTGTATGCAATATACAGATGCATGTACGTATGTAAATGCATGCTGCTACCTCTGGACGAGATTCGGCACAAGGTCGACTGGACAAACCAATTCGTAGTGGTATTAATCGTGCGACCATTATGTGTGTAAATAATTTTGTTTTTGTTGGTATAGTCGCAGCGGCACATAAAGTCGCCCCTGCAGTGAAACCCCAAACTAGTCAGGAAAAATACTAGTTTATAACTAGAATTTCCTGACTGAAACCGAACTAGTTCGAAAATGACCAGACTTGTACCAAGTACAAAACGATATGTTCATGCCCGGTTTTATTTGATTTAATACAACAAAGTACACAAAATATTATAACTTTTATTTGGGTATATTGTAAACCATTAAAACGAGTACATATTCAATTATACCAGACCTATTAAATCATGATTAATAATCATAATGATTATTAATTAAAGCATGTTTTTTCGATAATTGTTTAATGTTAAATACCAATATGAGCACCTTTTTAATGTTTAATAATTAATTAGAAATTGTTAATTAATTCATTAATTTTAATTACATGATTATTTTGTTATTTTTGATCATTTTCAATTATTTTTGACTTTTTAATTATACGATTAATATAATTATTTGATTAAATTCAATTATTAATCAACAACCCAAACTATTGACAAAAATTAAGAATATTTAATAACTGCATGAAATATTTATTTATTTTATTCTTCTCCAAATCTCAAATTTTGAGCGTTAAGTATTACTTTTATAAAATTTTGAAAAGAAAATACTGAAATGTGCAGTTAATGAATTTAATTTAATTTAATGAAAACTTTTATTTTTTCACTCGAAAATTAAGCAAATTATTTATTTTATTTTTAACTAAAATTTTTTCGTTTGCATATTTAATATTATTAAAAATGATAAAAAATATAGTTTTATTGTACCTGAAAGTTTTTATTTTAATTAAATTTAATGAAAAATACATATACATTTATGGTCGAATGTTTGAAATATTTATGTATTTATTTTTCCTTTTAATTAATACTCAAGCAATTTAACACTAATTATTGGATCTAAGACTGATAAATAAAAATGTGTAATATATTAAAGTGTACTTAATCAGACGTCTTTTATTCTATATTCATGAATTCATTTTATTTTTTGACTCCCAAAGTATTGGTTTCGGTCCATAATTGGGCTAGTATTTTTGTGTCTATTTTGAACTAGTATGAGACTAGTATATTTCTGACCGAAATCTGACAATTTCCATTTCGTCGGACATCCCCATGTTAAAAATACCAGTTGATTGCATGGAAAAAAGATAGTTGGCTGATTAGTTGGGCATGCGGTTCATACTGGTTGTGAGGTAGTTTACAACTAGTTCATTTGACTACAGGGGCAAAATGCAGAATGAGCATACATATGTACTAGGGATGTCAATCCCGGGATGTCGGGATCCCGGGATCCCGGTGTTTTTTAAGTCCCGAATATCCCGGGATTACTCGATTTAAATCCCGGGATTGCTGGAAACAATTTTTTTGTTAGCCAATTAAATTTTTATCACAAATATCCCCTCAAGGGCAAAACAAGAATTTTTTGCAACCCTTAATGCTATAATTTCTTTAAGATCGCATTTCCATCAAAAGAAGGAATAATTTTGCTTCGCTCAAAATGGAATAGGTGATGCACTTATATATTTATTTTTTACTTAAATGTGTTAACTTTTTTATTTTTACTTAAATATACTGATAATATCTTAAATTGATCTCAAACAGTGATTTAAAAAATTTTATATAGTTACATAGGCAGTTACTGCTGTACCAAATACAGTCACTTACAAAAATATTTTGCATCGATTTTTTTT
>NW_023458556.1:81678019-81685968 GCF_013731165.1 Rhagoletis pomonella
TACATGACTATTAGATATGGAACACTTTAAAGCCCGGCGGCACTGTTAAATACAAACTGATTTCAAATTAAAATAACACGGGTCTCCTTATTTTCGATAGGTTTCAGTTCTGGCGGGTGGCTGAAAAAAAAACGTGGACCCCCTTATACACTTTCATATACACATGTATGTATATAAGCAGTACTGCGAAGATAATACTGAAACGAAATTTCAGAAAGTTTTTCTTGAAGCATTTACCTTTTTTCTTCTAATTGAATGAACCATTAACCGAACCAAAATTTTGCACAACTGTTTAATCCGAACTGAAACCGAACCACATTTTGTAAGGGTTTAATGTTCGTTTCGACCAATATCTCAGGAAATTTAAAATGCTATTTATTTGTAAATATTATTTTGGCGTATTAATATTCATTTCAATATTGTTATTGAGCTTTGTGCCACGATTATGTTTTTTAGGAAAAATAGAAAAAGCAACAAAGTTAAAGTGGTAGAAGCTATAGCTGCTTTTTCGGAGATCACCACATCTCCTCATTGGACTTCTTTTTCTAGACTTCAGCAGAAATCGAACCCGCATAATCGATGTGCAAAGCCAGACACGCTAACGAGTGAGCTATACACACCCTGCAAAGTCTTGATGCTAATTAATTTCATTTGCAACCTACTACTATCAAGTGCAGCTGATTTGCCGCTATTTAAACTTGACAGCGTGGTTATTATTGTTAATTCCGCATTATAAACAAATAGGTATATTTTCGTGAAATCTTGAATTTGGATGAAATTTGGTAGGTTGGTTCCATAATAAAATTTTATTGGAACAAACTTGAAATAAATTCGATAACTGAGTTTTAAAGACTTTTAATAATTACTTAGTTTTGCCTTATAAGAAAATAATATTTGCAATAGTTTTTTTGGTTCCTTAACCAGTGATTTTATTGCAAAGAAGAACATTTGGCTGCACTTCGAAGTACGAAGTGCAAGAGCTAAAAAAGAAGTACTGTACTTCCGAAAGAAGTACGGTTGGTCACAGTACACATATGCCAAGTTGAATCCAAGTGATTTCCTAGTCTTTGCAAATGTTAATAGTATAATAAAAATATTTTGGAAGCTTACACTTCTGCTAAGTGTTTGGCCGAGCTTCTTCTACAATTTGTGGTGTGCGACTTGCCGTTAAAACACAAATTGGGGGACCTACAGCCTTACTCCGCCTCTAAAAGGCATATGGATTTTGTGAGAAGCTTTTCATGGGAAAAATAGACTCGGAAAAATTTATACATAAACAACGAAAATCAGCAGAAAAAAAGAACTATATGTGATACGTGTGCGATGCGTTTTTCATGCCCTTTTTTACTTTAGATGTAATAATGACTACGAGAGCGACATCATCGGTAACAAAAACTGCGAAGTCTGTTCTGCCTTTCCCAAGATAGATAAAGAAGCAAAGAGAACGGGTCTGGTGGTAAACGAGGGCAATACAATGTATCTCCAGTTATCAAACAAACAGTCAGAGCATACGCGTTTTGGCACCCATGTCACTGTTGACAGTTATAATTTCTAGAAAGTAGAGAATTTCGTTTACTTGGGAGCCAGAATTAACACCGATAATAATGTCAGCATGGAAATCCAACGCAGAGCCACTCTTGAGCTTTACAACGACATGGACATAGTGCAGCAAATTAAAATTCAGTGGCTCCACTGGGTAAGTCATGCCGTTCGATTGGACACCGACGCTCCAGCTCTGAAAGTATTCAACTCGTTACCCGCTGGTGGTAGCAGACAAAGAGGGAGGTCCCACTGCGATGCAGAGACCAGGCGGAGAAGAACTTGGCTTCACTTGGCATCTCCAATTGGCGTCAGTTGGCACAGAAGAGAAACGACTGGCGTGCTTTGTTGAGCTCGGCCAAAATCGCTTAGGCGGTTAGAACGACGAAGAAGAAGAAAGAGGATTGGGGTGATTCAAAACAAAAACATTTTTGAATTTCGACTGAGAACGTTCGGATTGTTGAAGATAATGTGGAAGACAAAAATTTCAGCTTATTTGAACCACATTTTTAGGTCGCTCAACGCTGTCACTCTAATCTAGATATGTTAAATTAAAAGAGACTACAGTATATTTTGCTTTGCTGCCTTTATGCCGAAGTGCACATTTAAGATACCTATCCCAAGATGCGCATCAGAGGCATTGCTTTAAACATTTATAAGGAAATTGCTCCGATAGATGCATTCAACATACCTACACATTGGCGGATACCTGCTTTAAAAATTAGGCAACTAGTATCAATTATCAAAGAAAGTATTACGTTTACCTGCACTGGCCCTATAATTATCTAATTTTACAAGCTTTTATTTATTTTGCTCATATCGCAGAACAACGCAAATCTATCAGTTTATGTAGTTATGTAGATAATTAGATACCATTCGGTAAAAATTTCCCTGGCAGTAACTTCTACGTGGTAAGCGCTCCTCCATTATTTGGCTTCATAGGGATTTGGATACCTTCCTCATTGAAGTAGTAAAGAAAATTCACTTAAGTGATTTTTCGGTTAAGTGCACAGTTTTTCTTGCAAAGAAGGATGTGCAGCTAAGCAAAATATACTGTAGTTTAATCACAAACGACTTAGATATTTAATTTCGAAGCTATCGCTAGTAATACGCGGCAACAATACGAAAAATGATACAAGTAATATTCTCGGAAACCTACTCAAATTAGTAGGGTGATCGACAGTGTTTTTCCAACCCGGTTTCTACCGAAGTTTTTATATATTTTTATGCGTTTTTTTAAATCTTTATTTTTTAACACCAAGTAAACCGGGTTTTTAGAAAAAGTCATTATAAACAATTAATGGGACCTAAAATGAAAACGCGGTGCGCATCATTCAAAGAACAAAGAAAACTTTTTGTTGTTTCTATGTTCTTTGCCGCATACATAAGGTGACCATATTTATGGGAGCCGAATACGGGACAAAAATAACAAAAGCTAAAAGATCTTAAAACCATTTTAAATAATCCTATATGTATTAGCCTTGAAACAGCACCCTTGTAGTAGCATCACACATTTGTAGGATACTTTTCTCGAGATTTTTACCCCATAAAATTTTTTACAAAAAATTCTTTATATTAAAGTATATTAAAGTACAAGTTTGAAGTAGCTAGGACTAACCGTTAATATTTGGCAATATTTTTTTTTTTTTGGTTGACGGTGCTACGCATTTTTTTCATACAAAGTAAGTATGTACACATGTTCGAAAATTTTTTTATAGGGAAGCTATTGAGCAGCACGTCGCACTTGAACTTTATTAAATTAATTTTAGTGAGCTACAAAACTTCAAGCAAATTTTTTTCTAAAGTTTCTAATTAAAAAGTGTGAAATTTTGGTGAAACTTTGCAGAATTAATTGTCATACTTTTTGCACAAAGGCGGATATTTGGACTTATTTGGTTGGTAGGAAATGAGCTTTACTTTCATAAAAATAATAATAAACAAAAGAAAAATAGGCAAACCGTGCTAAAATGTAGAGTCCTAATTTTTATTTTGGTCACTGTATGTGCTCCTAACTTCGAATCACAGGCATCCAGATTGGTAAATAATAACTATTTATGGAGGAAATCGCGATCATAGAGGTACCAACATCATTTAAAACTGCTTCATAGGCACGCCATTTTAATGAGCTGTTAAGGCGTCGAATTAACGAACAACGAATACGGGACAAATACAGCACATTAAAAGAAATACAGAAAATTTAGCTTCCCGTATAAAATAAATCAATTACCAGGACAATTGGTCAAAAAAGAGGACTGTCCCGTATAATACAGGACGGATGGTCACCGTACGCATACATAAAGCGCAGTAAAAGAAAGGCGGATATTGAACACAGCGCCGACAGCATGTACTTGCAAACGCGTACGTGTTATACTTTAGTTGAAACTTTGTATAGCAAATTACTATATATACTGCAAAGTTTTCACTGAAACCTGTCCAAAAAATAAAGCGAGTTGATATAAACGTGGTAAAAAACGTAGTAAAATGAAATAAAAAACATTGTTTGCATCACCTTCAGACCCTTTGAACCGAAACCCCAGTTCAAAGACAAGAAAAAACCGCTTTGACGAACCAATCCAAAGTACAAGAACGGTTCGAACCCCTGAACCGAACCGAACCGACCAAATTTTACATACGGTTCACGTCTCTGCTTAAAACCAGATTTGTGAATGCCCTTTTGATTTTGTTATTTTGCAATAGTTTCATTCATTTAGCGGCAAACTGTATTTGGCACACTGATTATTATTTTTCATTTCGCCTCTCACTCCATGTAATAACTGTGTATTTTTAACGCAATTTAATGCGTCATGCTGCAATTATACTACAAAAGAGTGGTCAGTTGCATAAGATAGATAATAATGTGAAGTGGGAAATGGTTTAATACATAGGAGCCTGCACTACGTCCAACAATAGATTAAGTAAATAACAATATATATAAACGCATTCGCGCGAACATAAATGTTTCATGACGTATTACGCATATGTACATACATAAATACGTACGTATGTACATATGTATGCACACATGTAGTTATGTAATTTGCATAATTCGAATAGCAGAAGAAATTACATTGCGTGACGCCTTAACTTTCGACTTCGTTGCATACACACTAGCATTTCCCCATAATTGTCGACTTTTCGTTAATATATGGGGCGTTCCATACCAAAATGGACGGGTTCACTCTTCATGTGTTTGATTTCCTTCAAATTTTTAGGGTAGATGGACAAACATAAATATTAAATATATATGAAATTTGAGCGAAAAGTGAGCGTAATTTTAGTTCGATTTCAAACATTTTCGACATCTTTCTTTGTTGTGTCAAATACAATAATTTAGTTTGGCGGTGTCAGGCCCATTTTCCAAAAAATTCCAAAAAATTTTCATACACGTAGGTATTTCTTGCTAAAGAATATTTGCAACCATCAATCTGGAATAAATGAGCTTCATTAGTTACTGGTTTATCAAAGGTTTCGTATTTCTCCAAATTACCGTTGTATGTTTACCAAGTCCAAGAACTATGCCAAGTTTGGGAGAAATTGGTGAAGCGATTACCGAGATATACATAAGTAGGCGGGGCCACAACCATTTTCCAAAAAATCATAATATTATTGTTTTCCGACAAAAGGTCGTTGTAAATATCAATTTTGAGTGAATAAGCTTCGGTAGTAGGCCTTGGTAACGCAGCAAATTTTCGGGCGCTGATACCATGAAGCCAGCGGCATGGCCGGTATCAGCGCATTGAATCTTTTTGCAGAGCCAACTGAACGGGCGAAACGCAGCCAGATAATGTTAATTAACAGCCAGCGCATGGAATTTAACATATTCTGATGAATATGCGAGTAATTATGTACATTTGTACGTGTGCTACCGTGAGTAGTAGATATCAATGTGCATACATATGTCCGTAAAGCATCGTTCACTCAAAATCGGCACGCGTTCCAGCAATTTCTGTACAGTAATTGTTGGAATGTATTAAAAAGTTGCAATGCAGATCGTTAGACAATAGATCTACCATTATGAGGTTTAAATTTCATAGTACTGGCTTTTTATTTGACAATTTTATTCGCGTTGGAAGTTGCTGCTCTAAAAATAATGTTGAACGATTTCCTTGAAAATCCGACATTTTCGAGATCAAAAATCAAATTAAAATTAAATATACCAAAAATCAATGAACAGATTCCTTCTGCTTAAACTAACGGGGTGAGCTAATCATTAAAAGACATCATTTCGCACCAGCTTAAGGATAAGGCTCTTTACCTCAATTAGGAAAAAAAAGCGGCTTATCAGAAGAAGATCGCGCGAGAGAATTGGAAAACGGTTATCCACAGTTCAGCGAATGCAAGCTATGGCAAGACTTAAACCTTATCGAGTTATAATATATAAAATTCTGTTAGATGAAATACATTTTAAAACCAAAACCGCACCCGTTTACATTACCCCAATGTTCTCACTAAATGTGGTATTTTATAATAATGACTAATAAAACATGTTTAAAACTGGACTTCGGTCAACTCCCACGTTAAAAGTTTTAAGCTAAAAAGAAACAGGGTGATATCCTCTTACAACTAAATCTATAGAAGTTGACACATTTGTCCAAAGGTTATGAAATGACAAGAGAATCGAGGCAGTGTCATTAAAACTCGATCAGACTCCACAATGAGTCATATGACCCCAGAAATACGCTGGAAGGAGCGCTTGCACAAAGTGTTATTTCATTGTATCATTTACTTTGAACTTTTTGTAAAGTGTTGGTGGGTTTTTATTCACAGGTAACTTTAAATCGGTTTGAAGCCAATGATGTGAATAAAGTTCTGGAAGTCATCAATTTACGAATATGACCTATTTAAGTCAAATCGAAAAATACATGGTATTTATTTAAAACAAAATTAGTAGAGATGTGTGAGCCGTGGAAAAACATAAACTAAAGATAGTTTAGTGGAACAAGTTGACTACACAAGTCTCTAGAACGGGTGTTCAGAAAATTTTTATCATTATCAAAGAAATTGTCTCTTATTTATTTATCCAAGCAAAATATGAAACTCTCGCTAACATGTACCTATAACGGAATGTTTTGACTTTATTCTAACATACTAAATATTATTTTCTGAAAACCTATTAAAAAGATATAACCCATTTCATTCGTACCGATTTTGAGTGAACGATGCTTTATGCATGTGCGCAAGAACGGTATCAATAAAAGATTTTGGAGTATGTACATATATGTATATGCGTGGGAAATGCATTTGCATATGACTCCAAAAAGATTGTGGCATATTTATAGTCGAAATAAATTTGACTGCAAAGTTAAAGTTTCTCAACTTAAGCAAGCTTGAGTCGTGTAAGAAAAGTTCAGACAGATTTATTTCTGCGGTGAGAGCAGAAGTGGCCTAGCACTTTATATATTCACGATACTTTAAAATAGATAAGTTAACGGCCCTTAATGCTTTATTAATCTAACTTTTTCTCTTTCATTTCATTTCCGACAATTTTCATTTTATACATACATACTAGGGATGTCAATCCCGGGATCCCGGGATTTCGGAATCCCGGGATCCCGGTCTTTTTTAAGTCCCGAATATGCCGGGATTAGTCGATTTAAATCCCGTAATTGCTGGAAACAATTTTTTTGTTAGCCAATTAAATTTTTATCACAAATATCCCCTCTCAAGGGCAAATTAAGAATTTTTTGCAACCCTTAATGCTATAATTTCTTTAAGATCGCATTACCATCAAAAGAAGGAATAATTTTGCTTTGCTCGAAATGGAATAGTTGATGCACTTATATATTTATTGTTTACTTAAATGTGTTAACTTTTTTATTATTACTTAAATATACTGATAATATCTTAACCCTCTAGTAGGCCAATTTTTTATGAGTTGAAAAATTCAGGAATGGGTTATTTTAGCACGAGAAATCCAAAAATGATGTCCATTTCGATCTGTGACAGTAACTTTTTCCTACAGGAGAGAAAACCCAAGACCGTCTGGAGACGGGCTCGCCGATATACTTACACATATTTTCAGCTTTCTCTTACACAATGTTGACCTACGCACCGGCAAGCCGGTCTGTGTTCGAAAGCAATTTTATCCATTTAGAATGGTGACATAATTACAAAACTTATATCAAAATACGGTGCTTTGAACTACGAAATCCACCGAATTTTTTTATATTAAAAAATTTTTAAAATGAAAAAATTTCTTTAACTACGAAATTACTAAATAGCAAGAAATAATTAATTTTAACCGTGCCTTCACAATCTGTAATTCAACTGCCGATTAAAATAAAACGGATCGACATAACGGATTCAAATTTACTTCGCCGTAAGGCTACGATTTTTGTCTAAAGATCGTGCCTTACGAATATAGAAAAAAATTATTATAGGTGCACTAAAAAGGTGTTTAGTTAACGACC
>NW_023458556.1:81686068-81695254 GCF_013731165.1 Rhagoletis pomonella
AACATTAAAAGCGATAGAGACAAAGATAGAGAGGAAGAAAGTGATAGGGATAAAAAGGAAATACAACTGAAGAATGTGCGATGTTATATTGTGATGTGTTATGCTACATATGTTATGTTATTGAATCTAATGCTATTGTATGTTATGTTATGCTAAGTACTAAGATAAACTCCCCTCCACTGAACCCATTCCAACAAATTTTATTTCAGCTCAACTCAACTCACATAAACTATCCTTAATTTTAGCGGTTGAATTTCAACCGCTGGGCGAACACTAGTAGTTTTTATTTGGTGTCAAAGAGTAAACATTCTTTGAGTTAGTTAATTAACCTGCATTCATTTAGGCAAGAATCATTTCAAATGCATTTACCCAGAATTTATTTACAATAAGTAATCAACTTTAACCTTAATTATCTCTAAAAAAATTTCAGATCTACTTAGATCCTTTTGTATCTAATCCCTTCAATTAGATTGTCCATTTTGTTAACACATTACCCAAGTTATTTGAACGGCAACTAAGATATTATGTGTTAGAAACTAAGAGAAGCGTTGGGTGCTCAGAGCAAAATTCCGTAGGCAGCTGATGTTCACTCCGGAGAGCTTTTCGGGAGTGTTGAAGAAATACGCCCTGTAAATTACGTACGTAAATGAAAAGAAAAAATACGAGTTTACGAAAATTCTGTGATTTATTGCAAAGCGTTATAACTCAGCCTTATATTTTGCATAGTTGATTGTTGGCTAATAATTACAATAAGTTGAGCGCGTTAAAAAAATGGTTCTGTCTCCTCGTATGCTTGATAAAAAAGGAAAGAATAGCAAGTTAAATTTTTCCCAGCTGCTTAAAATAAAATACATTAGGGGTATTCACGATCCGGTGCATACTGTCTAGCATGGTGCATAGATAGTATAGATAGCAGGATTGGCTAATTTTGTTGTTGTTTGAACACATGAACCAACAACAATCATGCTATTCATCCTATCTATGCACCATGCTAGACAGTATGCACCGGATCATGAATACCCCTATTATATATTTGCAAAGTGAGATTGGAATGCATACAATGGTATATAGCAAATTGCGGAAATCTCAATCGATAACAGTAATTTCAATAACAAGCGCAACGAGGATAGCAGCACCAATACGTAAATACATACTTATGTACATATGTAACTTATACAAGAGAGCTTAACACTCTTGAGTGACTTAAACATGTTGAATTAACAAATAAATTGATGCTACAGAGATTTATTTTTGGTTGCTAAGTGGATATGAGCACAAAGTAGGTGGTACTGACCCCCCGGTGGATCCTTATGGGAATTCGTTAAACTCTAAAGCTAAAGCTTGGCTATTTTGAACTGCTGCTGATCGAACCTGGCCATCTTTGGCTGCGAAAATCTTAGTTATCTTTCCTTTGGTCCAAAGCCTACGTGGGAGATTCGGATCGCATACGATGACTAACTGCGCTGGCTGTAATGGTTTAGCGGCCTCTCTCCATTTTTAACGGCGCAGCAATGATGGCAGGTACTCGCATGTCCACCTTTTCCACAATCGGTCTTTCAACGTTAGCGCAATTCGCCACTGCTTTCGGAAACACAAAGATTGATCGTTGAGGCAAGGTGTTTGAGTGGAATTTAGCCATCCAATGAGGAAGTGATTTGGCGATATCGGTATATCGGTAAGTGGGCGACTGTTCACCACGTTCTCGGTTTCGAACGGCACTCCTGAAGGTTTCTAAGCGTGACGCCTCTTGTTTTAGGACTCTTTGTAGGAAGCGTTTTACGCACTTTACTAATTGCTCCCAGCAACCTCCAGCCGATGGATTGGCGGGCCAGTTGAAGAGCAATTCGATGTCTCGTTGCGAACGCTCTTGTCCAATACGGTCGAAATCCCACAGATGTTCTTCTTCGCGTAACAATTTTTCTGCACCAATAAAGTTGGCGGAGTTGTCGCTGCGAATGCGTATCGGTCCACCACGCCGGTTGACAAAATTTCTTAGGCAAATAATGAATGCGTCCATATACAAATATTCTGCGACTTCCAAGTGAAGTGCATGAACGGTTAAACACGTGAAAAGTGTGACCGACTGCTTTTCGCGTATTCTACCAACAGTGGACATAAACGGTGTAGGTGAATGGCCGCACATATGGCGTTAAGCGATCTTCCGGTAATTGACCCATCAAAGGTGTAGCTGGTTTGGCAGTAACGGCAATACATACGACGCAGCGCTTTTTGATTGATGCCAGTACCCAGCGTTCGTGCTGCACCCAATACTTTTGGCGAATTTCGTTTATAGTCAGGCAATCATTTTGGTGGTGTAATTGTTTGTGCCAGTGTGATACTATCAGACGCGTGACGTGATGGTGTTGAGGCATGATGACTGGGCGGCGGGCTGACACTGGAAGACAAAATGCAGCGTCGATTCGGCCATTGACTTTGATGAGTCCATCCTCATCGAGCATTGGCGTTAACTGGTACAAAGTACTGCACTTTGGCAACCGGCGCTTACTACGGAGTAGCTTTAGCTCGTCACTATATAACTCTCCTTGTACACGGCGGCAGATTAGTTTCTCTGGCGAGGTGATTTCGTCAGCTGTTAGCTCACCTGACTTGCAGCATAGTTTTCTTGCCCTGAGAACCCAGCGCAAAGCCCAAGCAGCTACTCTAGGCAATTTGGAAAAAGATAAATATTTTGAAAATTTCAGAATATAATCGTCTGAGTTGGAAATTAGTAGACGGCGCAATGCCGTGAAGTAAAGAATGATGGTTCTGCCGGCCACACTATCTCCTGTTTACACAAAAAGGCTGGGCCAGTCAACCACCGGGAACTCGAACAAACTACGGGTACTGCTTTGGCTCTTGTTGCTTCATCGGCGATATTTAATGAGCTGCGTATTGCCCAGTATTTCTGCTATTCTACTGGCTACAAACTGTTTGTATTCTCTTTTGGTGGAACGAATCCAGAGCAATACAGTTTTGGAGTCACTCCAGAAGGTGACACGGCTTATGTGAAATGCATGGCATTCTCTTATGGATCTCTCTAAACGGTTACCAAGAACTGCTGTCTGCAATTCCAAACGCGGTATTGTCATTCCCTTCCAGTGGTGCACATCTTGCTTTAGCTGCAACGAAATCGATAACAATTGCCGAACACTTAGTTATGCGCAAATAGGCAACTGCTGCATAGGCACTAGCACTGGCATCCACAAAAACGTGGAGTTGAATAACACCGCGGTATGGTGAACTGCGTAATGTTTTGGAAGTCTTCCAACCACGTAGACCATTGTGTGTAAAACTGGTGAGGAAGTGGGTCATCCCAGTCGATCTGTCATTTCCAAAGCGTTTGTTGCAGTATCTTCATGCAAATGGTTAAATTGGCTAAGAAACCGAAAGGATCGTAGGTGGCCATTGTGATTCCCAGCAGCTCTCGTTTCGTCGGTGGTCATATGCGATTCAACACTTCGCGGTCAACCCTGTGAAATTTTAGGTGGAACCCAAATGTATCGCTGAGCGTATTCCACCACATGCCCAGAACTTTGTCGACAGAAGACTGGCGTTCCATACTAATAACGTTACTTGATATTTCATCTTCAGCGCTTAACATTGCTTGCAGAGTTTTCTCATTTGACACAAAATTTCGTAAGTTGAAACCAGCTGCGGCGTTAATGGCAATGGTTTTCCGTGACACTTCTGCTGCCTCTTGCGTATCCACAAAACTCACCACCAAATCATCTACATACATGTTGTTTATTATAGCGCTATATCCTCTTGGCATACTTTTTCAAACTTCTTCGCGATGGTATTTTTGACGAATTCGGCACAGTGGGGCGAGCGGGCGGCCCCAAATATCATGGACCTCTTGCGTATGTACGAATTGGAACGGCAGGATTGCCGTCGCGCCACAAAAATCGTTGTGAGTTCTGATCTGCTGATCGGATGCGAATCTGCGAAAACATTTCTTGAATGTCGGCAGCAACTGCTACAGCAACTTCCCGAAATTTGTGCAAGATAGCAATCAACGACTGGGCATGCTCAGGACCCTTTACTAGGGTAGAATTTAGTGATACTTATGATGAGGCGGCGGTGGCATCAAAGACTACATATTCGCAATTTGTCTGGCTTGTGCGGGTTTACTACAAGAAAGTGTGGAAGGTACCAGATTCGATTGCTCTCTTCGAGAACATCTACTGGCTGTAAAGGACTGGCATATCACTTGCTGAGATATTTGTCTATCTGTAACCAGTCAGCGACAATTTTCGAACCGCTATCGCACTTTTTGGCGCAAAACCATTTATACCACGCGTCAAAAAGTGCGATAGCGATCCGAAAATTGTCGCTGACTGGTTACAGAATCTCCCTCCTGAAGTACAAAATATCGCAAAGAAGTACATTTGACTGTACTTCGAAGTACGAAGTACAAGAGCCAAAAAGAAGTACTGTACTTCCGAAAGAAGTACGGTTGGTCACATTACATATAACGGTAATTTAAAGAAATAGGTAATCTTCGATAAATCAGTAAATATTAAAGCTAATTTATTCAAAGTTGATGCTTGCAACAATTTTTTACCAAGAAATACGTTTATGATACAATTTTGGAAAATGTGCGTGGCACCGCCCGTTTTACCAATTTGTACTAAACTCGGTACGGTTATTGTACTTGCCACATAAAAGCAAAAAGCTTTTCATATAACAGTAAATTTCAGAAATGCTTGAAACTTCAATATTTCGAAATTTAAGGACGCTAAGTTACGCCGGGTATTTAATGTTCGGCTCCGCCCGAACTTAGACTTTCTTACTTGTTTTAAATTATTCGGCTTCTACTTTGTTTTTATCACGTTGATTATACACATACATATGTACTTACTCTTGCAGACAGTCTCAAAAATTAACCAATTGAAAAAGTAATTGAAAATTAATTACTTTGAAACAAATGCAGAATTTCGGTCACCTTTTGATGTTCTTTAATTCATTTTAATGCATTTGAGAGTAGTTTAAATCACATACTGAGTCGCACAATTGACTTCCTCATTGTAATTTAAACAGAACACTGATAACACGTTTAAATACTTTAGCTGTAGCTGAGTGTGCAGAGCAGTGTTGCCACTTTGCGGGTAATTCCTCAAAACGTGAGGAATTTCGGGTGCGCTTGAGTATTTTTTGGGGATTTTTATTTTGAGGAATTCTCTATTGATATATTTACAGATAACAAATGCAGCCATGTTTTACACAAGAGAGTTGTTAAATCGCTCTGAAAATTTAGGACAAAAAGCTTTCCGAAGTTTTATAAAGAGCGAAATACACCACACAAGTGGCTTGTCAAATATTCTTCAAACCTACTTTTCCCATTTCGCCATACACCATGCTAAACATGACTCGTTCAAGCAAAGAATTTTAGTTTCCTCAGGTTCACAATGCAAAAGGGTTTGGTTTTCTTCGATTTATCTCTCTCGCGTCCTCATTCCGTTGCGAATGAGGTGATTTTATCATACACAACGTAAGCGGTTGGATCAAATGTCAACATGGCGGCCAGAAAATCCAAAAATTTTGATTTTTGTTCACATTTTCCTCAAACGGCTTGTCAAACCTTCAAACACCCCCATACACAACATAAATAGCTTTAAGGAAAGGGATATTTCGCTTGGTTTGTCAAGCCGCTTGTGTGGTGTTTTCCGCTCTTAAGCACATCTGCATTTGCTGCTAAATATTCAAAATGTTATCAATATTTTTTTTACATTCCATCGTTATATTTTCAACTTATTTTCCAAAATCTCGGTAACGAATGGAGAGAACACGCATTGTTCGATCATAAGGATATCCATATTGATTGAAGTAGTAATTTCTGGGATGTTGAGAAGTCTTCAAAGTTTACCAGTTTAAAAAGTAGTTGGAAATAAATTACCTTGAAACGAATGCAGCTCACGATGTTTCGAGTCATCAATCCCCTTTTTAATTATCACTTCGGCTATTGATTTTGAAGCTCTTTAAGCCAAGTTCATTTCAGCGTTGTAATCATATGCAGAGCAGGTCAATAGACTCGTTGCTAAGACATCGCTATGTTAATAAAGTTTGTTGCACTCCAGGAAAAAACAAATAATAACTTTAATCACCAAACCATTGATGGGATTTGAAAATTTATAATTGTGCCGAAATCGGGTAAAATACAGGCCGAAATATATATGAAATGGCGGCTGCTGTGGTGTAGTGGTTACCAGTGCGCGCTACAATTCCGCAGAGTCTGGGATCAAGCCCAGTTCAACCCAACTTCAAAAAATGAAAAACAAAATTTTTCTCAAATAGTGAGTGTATTTCTGCCATGAACAACAGCTTCTCATAGAAATACAATCGCCGTTCGGAGTCGGCGTTAGTTTCTAGGTCCCTGCTTTTTTGTGAAAACATCAAGGCGCATGCCACAAATCGGAGGAGCAGCTCGGCCAAACACTAACATATGTGCAATCGCCAATCTATTATTATTATTTTTTCTTATTGGTTAAGTTCTTTTATTTAAAAAAATGTATATAAACAGTTTCTATTTATGAAAAATTGAATTATCAGTAATACTTCCAACGCTGTCTAGTTCAAAAATAATCATGTATGTGTTGACCTAAAATGTTGACTCACAAAGCAAATATAAACATTTCCCATGATACCTTGAGCTAAAAAATTGCACTAAACATCTCTAAGTTTTTTAAATTTTCATGAAACATGCTTTAAAAACGTATCTTGAATTCCTTATGTTGACTTTCGTCTTCAAAATTTTATGAAAATTTGATTTGCATAATCGCTTTTTTTACTGTAAGTACGCTTTCTGCGAATTATTAGCTTCGAATTTTCAAATTCGTTGCAGTTTTGCTCCTCACACGGTATCACTAGCGGTTAAATCACAAGTATGTAATTTAATAAATACTGTTCAGTAGTGAATGAAAAAATTTAAAACACACATCCAAAAAATTGCCAAGTAAGGCATTTGTTTTATTCATAGGGTTTTAATTTTGCAACGAAAACAAGTAAAGAAGGCTTGTCTCAATCAAATAGTGCCAACAATTTTGCCGTTTGGGCCAAAAGGGGAGGGTTGGATTACAAGGACGGAAAATAGCCTAATTGTGCGTACTTTTCCATCCTTCGTTGGAATTACTTAGAATTATTTCTGACCATTCTGACGTTCAATACCAGAGGAATAGTAAAAAATTATATTTTATAAGTAACGATTTGAGTTTGTAAATAATTTCAGGTTGTGGTATTAAAATTTTGGTCAAAACATGTACAAATTTTTTTAAAACCATGTAGAAAACCGCCTAATTTAAAACCCTACTTTAACGACTCTACATAATGTACATGCATTTTTCGCAAGAACCAAACCATCCAATTCCCGTGTCAAATTGGTCGCTGAGTTCGAAAATCCACATAATTTTTTTCTGTCATGTAGTTTTCGAGATATCGCCACATAAAGGTTTTGGTTTAAAGGAAATAGGTCGATCATAAGAATTTCTAATATCTAGAGAATCCGATAACTGATCAACCCAAAGGGCATATCACCACTGCTCTCTACTAAAATTCAATACTATCTGGTGCGTTCAAGATAAAACAATCTTTATGCCTAGTTTGTATTTAAGGCTCTCTACCTAAATACATACACGATGGAGAGAATACAGAAGGTGGCGCCGATGGCAACACCGCTAATCGGCTCTCAGTAAATTTGACAGAATCAGCTGCTTTGCTGACGTCACACGCCTATCAAAACCCGAATGTAGGAGCCAATAGAGCTTTTAATACTGATTCAAATGAAAGATGTATATATGTCGGTTCGAGGCCATAATACAGAGAAACTCTTACTTGTTTGAAGCATTTTTGTTCCAGCTGAATCGGACGATATCATTTTTGCCTGGGCGCAAATTCTTTAACCATTTAGGGACAATTCGGTATCGGTATGATCTGAAATATTTGTACGTCAACAAGTGCGATATTGACTCGAAACTTGACGCTAACTGGTTACAGAATCTCTCCCTAAAAGGCTTCTTCATCCGTCAAAGCATTTTTCTTGAACCTTGGATCGACTAAGGTTAAAACTGATAAAATAATATTTCTAATCTATATATAAGTTCAAGTGTTTTAACCGATATCATATAAATTAGTAATGAAACTTTTTTTCTAAATTTGAAATGCATATAATGGCGAAGGTTTAATGTAAAGAATCGGTATCGGGTACCGAAATATTTTTAAGTATTGGGTACCGATAATTAAGCACATCACTAGAGAGCAGTTTTATTTGCCGCTCTCAGTTGTCAACTCTACGATGACGTCACGCCAAAATTACTCTCACGTATTCTGCTGCAATCGGCGCAATCTTGTATTCTATCATTCTTGATACACATACATACATATGTAGCAAGTTGCCATATTTTTAGTTTTTTTTTTCAGAATTGCTGTACGCATGCAGGCTTATTTGAAAGAGCGAAACTTTCGCTATAATACAGGTATTTTTTATTTATTTTACAAAACGTTTGTTACGGGATATAAAGATTTACACGGAAGGTGCTTGAAAAAACTTCTGAAATTCAGATATGCTTTGCAAATAAAGCCGTATATTTATATGGCCACTTTCGGAAGGTGTTGCCGACCACTAAAATTGTTTCAATTTTAAAATCTTTTGTACATCAATTAAGTGGGGACATTAGCTTTGAAAAACCGCATGGTCCTGAAAACTTACTAAATAAGAAGAATTTCCGGACATTGCATTTCCGGTGCCCCAGCACTCTGGGTAGGGTTCTAGGATTAAGCTAAGACAACGTTGTTGTTGTTTTCGAACATCTAATAAACATACAGTGACACAAACTACCATTTGAAGTGAATGGTCGGGTGAATGGTCTTCATATTCTTTAGCTTGTAAAAAAAGGTGGCTCAATGCCCAATATATTGCATATATGCAATAACGTCAAAGGAAGACTTTCTTATCTTATAAAAAAGTTGCGAAACAAACGATGTTAGTGAAGAGATACTCTACTGAAATGCACCATAAAATCAACTTTTTTAACTTTGGTCCCAAATTGACACGCCCATTGCTAGAAGATTATTCAACTTAAAAAATGCGGAATAAATGTTTTTTCTGGAGTTATATACTGCCAAAAAAACACAATGAAATTTAGGTTTTGTTAACTTTAGTCATAAAGCTGTCACCTCCATTCGTAGGGGGTT
>NW_023458556.1:81695264-81699932 GCF_013731165.1 Rhagoletis pomonella
TTTGATTTTTGAGATAAATTAATGATTTTGGGCTTAAATTTTTTCTTAACTAATCTAGTTTTTTATGCCGCATGGCGAGTTTTGATACTTTTGTGATTTATAAGCGTTTTGGTCACTTTTTTGGCCAAAGATGAGTACGAAAAAACTACAAATGCGAAGAAAACTATTTGGGTGTTTTTTTTCCTTTTTTTACAAGGGCATCTTATTCCCTGTCAAAAAATAAAAATATTTTAAACTTTTAGAAATTTTAAAAAGTTAACCCTTTTCGGCAAAAGAGGGTAAAAAAAGTATTAAATTTAATAATTTAACAATTATTCTATCCATAGTAAGGCACCCTAGGAAAACATTTCGCAGAACTAAACTTACTTAGAATTTGCCAAAAAATACGAAGAACTTAAAAAAAATGTCAATTTTTGGTTTCGCATTTGGCATTTTTTTTTTGCAAAATTCAAGTGTTCAAAAAAAACTGAAAATTCGCATATATGTTTTGCAGCATAATCTAAGCATTTTTTGTTAAATGACATTTTTTCTAAAAATAACCCTTTAACGCGAAAGTGGGCCAAAACCTAATCATCCGAAATAATTAGTCAAAAAAACTTTCCCCTCTGACAATTTTACTCTTTGAGGTATGGAATCCCATAAGGGCTTAAAATTGTCTGCAGAATCTATCTCTTCTTCTTCTTTATTGGCGCTGTAACCGTCTAAGCGATTTTGGCCGAGTCCAAAACAGCACGCCAGTCATTTCTCTTCTGAGCTAACTGACGCCAATTGGAAATGCCAAGTGAAGCCAAGTCCTTCTCCACCTGGTCTTTCCAACGCAGAGGAGGCCTTCCTCTTCCTCTGTTACCAGCATCGCGGCCCGCGTTGAATATTTTCAGAGCAGGAGCGTTTCTGTCCATTCGAATGACATGGCCAAGCCAGCGGAGCCGCTGAATTTTGATTCGCTGCACTATGTCTATATCGTTGTAAAGCTCATACAGCTCATCGTTAAATCATCTGCGATATTCGCCACCACCAAAGCGTTAAGGTCCGTAAATCTTTCGCAGACTCTTCGAAAACTCCAAGAGCCGCCTCATCAGATGCTTTCATTGTCCATGCCTCCGCGCCATACACCAGCACAGGCGTGATGAGTGACTTATAGAGTGTGATCTTTGTACGAAGAGAGATGACTTTACTTCTCAATTGCCTACTCAGCCCAAAATAGCACTTGTTGGCAAGAGTGATTCTCCGTTGGATTTCAAGGCTGACATTATTATTGGTGTTAATGCTGGTTCCTAAATAAATGAAGTCGACTAGTTTTTCAAACTTGTAACTGTCAACAGTGACGAGGGTTCCAAAACGCTTATGCTCTTACTGTTTGTCTGATGACAGATGATACCTCGTTTTGTCCGCGTTTATCACCAGGCCCCCACGATTTGCTTCTCTGTATAATTCCGAAAAGGCAGAACAGGCGTATTTTTTCCGATGATGTGAAAGTAGACCGCGTACGCGGGCAATTGTACGCTGTTGTAAATAATTGTGCCTGAGCGGTTCAGTTCTGCGGTCATATGATATTCTCCAACATCAAATTAAAGAAATCACACGAAAGGAGTCACCTTGCCTGAAACCTAGTTGGGTCCTTAACAATTGTGTTGGTATTGCTCAATTTTCACAGCTGTATTAGTTTCGCAGGAATACCAAATTCAGACATCGAGACATAAAGATAACTTAGTGCTTGGGTTCGCGCGTCTTTTTCAAGATTTGAGATATTGTCAATTCCTGGTCTATGGTGGATTTTTCAGGTCTAAAGCCATATCGATAAGGCTTAATCAATTGGTTGACGGTGGCTTCAGTCTTTCACAAAATTTGCTCAATAAGACCTTGTAACCTATGCTTAGAATGCTGAGCCCGCGGTAGTTGGCGCATATGGCGGAGTCACCTTTCTTGTATGTAGATTGGGCAGAAAACAGTCGAATTGCAGTCGTCGGCGATGAGTTCATATTCTGCGTAGCATGCCGCCTTTTTGTGGCCATACCCCAGACAGCGGAAACACCTTTGGACATCCGCGCGCTCTCGGACGCGGCAGATAATCCAACCTACTCGCAGCTTCCCCTTTTCAATAAGAGTCCGGCCTGGCAGTTCATCGATTTCCACCACAGCCATTCTTTGTTCTCGCGAGTTTACAGCGAGGAGAGAGATGCGAAGTTGGCCATTCATCTTGTCTCCTAACTCCCCGCGTATAGCGTTCTCCACTTCTGGGGCCGTGGTCCATGCCCAGAACTTCTAGACGTAAACGTCTAGTGAGAATACGGGCGTCTCCAAGCTGGCCAATGGCAGTGCACACATTTTCCTTAAATGCTGAGTGGTTGCCACAGCGCTCCATTTCGATGAGCACGCCGCCTTCGCGGGTTTTCCGAACAGATCGAATTACGGTCTCCGTCTTCTCGGGTTGGAGCTTACCGCGTATCGTTCCCAGCACCTCTGCATAGGTTTTGCCTTCAGCTGGCTTAATTATTAATTTGGCGAGACTCTTCTTTTTTCTCACCCTCTTCTTTTTTTTGCGGCTGGTCGCCTCGCCCTTATTGACCAAGGGTTCACCAGGCGCTGGCCCTGGCTTGGGCTTTCTGCTTTTTCCAACCGTTTTCCATTGATTGTCTGGTACGGTTTTCTGTGCATTCATGTTATTATTGCCATTATTATTAGGATTATTAATAATAATGTTTTTACTACTATTATTATTATTAGCAGTAGTATTTTTTTTCTTTTCCGGCTCGCCTGTAGGGGAGTCGGATCGAGTTCGACCTCTCTTTTGCGAGCCAGGGCCAGCCTTCCGCAGCTCGGAAAGGGTAGGCCCCTTCCGGCGCTGCTCTCGGAGGTAGCTTAATATATTTAAGCTCTCCTCGATTTGGGCCATACCTGTTTTTATGTCCATGGACACATTCTTTTGCTTAGACACAACGCTCTGCATCTTCTTCCAGACGAGCCGAATCTGGGCCAATTGCTCATCTTCATTGCCTTCGCAAGTTCCCAAGCTTGCGGTGACATGCTTGTCGCTGTTTGCAGCAGCCGGCGTTTGAAGACGACTATCCCGGCTGCCGGGAGTTGCCGTTTGGCAAGGTGTAGCCTTCTGCGCCACGCCGGCGGCTTTCTCCGTGCTCGTGGGGCCGGAATTTGCCTGCAGAGGAGTTTGTGGCGGAGAGCGCACGACTCTACTGCTCTTCCTGAATGCGCTGCATTCTTCCTCCGTGTCATCGACGTTGGTTCCATTTATTGGTTTTGTTTTAATCATTTTCAATCATTCAAGCGGAGACCCAGCTTCAAGCCGCTATCTCCACACGTAGCACAGTCGCTTTTAAGTGTCCCGAAGTTCCCTTCTCTCAAAGGAGCAGGCCATCGCGAGGGTTGACACAAGTCCTTATGGGATATTGTGTTCAGAGCCAAGACAGCGCAAAACCAGGAGTAAATCTCAACTGGACCTGTGCGGCCAACTAAATGGCGACGTGTTTTGAACGTACTTGAAGACCTGCCAGGGTTTTAACGAGACGGAGGCGATCGCAGCATTAGCCCACCAGCCATTTCTGTGAGGTGTCACCCTCACATACTAAAGTGGCGGAATACTGCTCTCGCCAGCCCAATATCAGACTAATCGTATACATGCTCCAGTATGCCATGAACAGGATCTAACTGGTCTCAATCGTGGGATGCTTTTTGGGGGGCGGCATCTGTTCGCCCGGACACAGGAGATTCATCAAGCATTTCTGATCTTTTAAATCAGGCCCTCGTCTCCTGCCGCTCTTGGTCTGGGACTGCTTATTGGTTATTCGCAGCTAACCTACCGGAGTAGGCCGTTCACGATCCGCCCTGTGTGACCCCGGTAAGGTCCTGAGCTTAGCCCTTACAACAAAAAGCATGTATATCATATGTATGTACATATTAGGGATGTCAATTTTCGGGGTTTTGTCGATCCCGGGATTTTCGGGATCTGAAAATACAATCCCGGGATCCCGGGATTGTCCCGAAATTCAGGTAAAAGTGCAACACATCTGTGATCATCCTATTATAGTATTTTAAATCAGATTGATATAACAAAAAAAGTACAATTCATTGTAATTCATTTACATATTTATTAAAGCGATAAATCAGTATTTTCAATCAACAAAAAACAAACATAAAATTTGACAAACATATATGTATGTATGTATGTACATATCCTCATTAATTTATAACATAGTTTTTGTACTACAAGTACAAATGCATATACGGTCACTCCGAGAAATATTTTGCATAGATTTTTTTTTGCAATATTCAGAATATTTTTATTGGTATTTTTTTTTTTGTTAATTTAATAAAATATATACGTATGTGCAATTTTGAAGTTGCTAAACCATCCCGTTGACATTTTATATATTTTTTTTGTGCCACAAAAAAATTCGTTATAAGGAAGAAAATGCCCAACATCGTCAGTAAAAAAAATTCAAAAATCAAGGGAGTTTTTAGCAACTTTAAAATTGCACTTTATTGTACTAAATTGAATGGGCTATAAAACTGCATAATATAATTTTTTTTTTTAATTATGATTAAAAAGTTTGATATTTTTATGATAATTTGGTGAACTTAAACCAACTTTCTCTAAAGTGTGAAATTTTGATTTACATGATTTTTGTTGTAAAATGAGCTATATATTTTTTT
>NW_023458556.1:81700032-81704339 GCF_013731165.1 Rhagoletis pomonella
TCTTCTTTTGCTTTTATATTTCACAAAAGGACCCGGTTTCCTTAGACTAATAGCAGTACGTGCTGCTACAATTCTGTCTGCAATATCCGCAGGCGCCGTTTTCAACAAATGTTCGTAGGTGTGGTTCCTAATGCTCCGATAATTCCTGTTTTACAAGTGAAGCCTTCTCTTGTAAGTTCCACCAGACAAAGGCTCCTTGAAACAATATAGGCTTAAATCTGGTTTCCTAGAGCTAATGAATTAATTTATGCGAGAAACCCCACCTCTTGCCGACAGCTCTCCTAGTGCACTACAAGGCAACCTACACCTTTCCTACCCTTTCCTCAATGTTAGGCTTCAGGTAACCTTGATCCAGATCAAAAGGGTGTATAAAAATCGGCCCTTAACCAAAAGTTCCACGTCATCTATATAGGCGATCACCCGACAACCCACTTTTTGTGGGCGGGCGGTATTAACCGATCTTTTGAGCTCTTGAAAGACAGTCACGTGGAATCACGTTTCTTAGGATAAACAAGGAGACTGATAGGCCTAAAAACCTTAGGGGAAACATGAGAGCATATTCCGGCCTTCGTGATGAACGCAACACTACAAGCCTTGGGGATGTACCCGGTCCTCACGCAGTTCGCATAAATAGGATCCAACCAATTGCACGATACCTTCAGAGCCCTTTGCAGCCGCGCAAGTATGATGTCATCGGTCCCCGGCGACTTTAATGGTTTGATCGTCCAGAAGATCGGAGAAGTACAGGACCTGGGACTAGATTCTGTAAAAAGTTAGCGACAATTTTTGAATCGCTATCGCACTTTTTTGACGCAAATATATTTTTATCATGAAGCAAAAAATATCGCAAAGAAGTACATTTGACTGTACTTCGAAGTACGAAGTACAAGAGCGAAAAAAGAAGTACTGTACTTCCGAAAGAAGTACGGTTGGTCACATTAGTTATGGCCAAAGGTGGTAACGGAATAACCCACTGGATTCAAATTTTTTTTCCGAATTCCGCTAGCTGACATGGGTATTGGGTAATTATTTATTTAGCAAACAATTTGTTGAAAATCATCTAGTTATATTTTTCATACCGTAATAAATTTTTCATACCGTAATAAAATTTCGGTTGGAAAACAATTTTGTTATTTTTTTTTTGTTGGAGGAAAGAACCTGGGAAAAACTGCAACTGAAATCCGCTTTTCTCAAATTTTCGATTTTATGAAATATGACCTTCTTCCAGCAAACAAACGATATCCATATGAGAACTTTTATATTTGTTCGGTTTATTTAATTTGTATTTTAACGCTGAAACGCGCTACAAATGTTACTCGGGCTAACAAATATTTGCGCAAGTGATAAAAGCTTGCTATTGCCGAAACTGCGGAATTTTGTTAATTCCTGATCGGCCGTGAAATAAGTCTAGTTCAAACAGTGCTCATGCATACGTACATACATATGTACATTTGTATGTATAAGCGCCCTTTGTATTCTGCGTCTCTCAAGTAATGGCGCATTATTGAGATCTTTTTCTAATACCAGAAAATAATTAATTAAGTTTACAATACAGTTACATATTTTTAGAATAATGAACAATTCACGTGCATAGTTGAACACTATATTTGCTTGATCTTGTCTTCAATTTTTATCGTTTGGAACAAGTAATTCTCTTGCACAAGTATGACACTAGAAATATCACCGAAAAGCTAAATGCTATCTCCTAACACTATCAATCTCTGTTTTGTACTCAACAATAAAGGAAACTGATAGCTTACCGAAACAAGTCAGAACGTAATTACTAGTATGGCCTAAGCCTTCCTTTGCTATAAAAGCAACTCTTATTAAGAAAAAACAAAATGACAGCCGCACTAGGTTGACGTCGAGTAGTGTACCTTCACAAGCCGGGTATGTATTGGGCATATCGAGATCGAGTCTGGATAAGTAGAAATTGAGGCAGCTTAATGCTCTTCCTCTGCAACGGTTGGTTGTTGAACTCCGATTACGGCATTCACAGAGCGGGAGCTTAATGTCGTTGATGGCTTGGCGGTTTTAGTGGTGTTGCGATGTAAGTCTGTGGCTCAACTGTGAGCTGACAGATATGTCTTCTGACGTAATTGTTTGCTGATCATGACATTGTGCTGCTTTAATGGTAGCAATGATACGCTATGCAGGGGATATTCAGAAGTCATCCCGTTGCTGTCCAGAATGCGGCGCTTTGACAAGCCTAAAGCGTCGTCTTTGTTTCAAGTGCTGCCAATGAGCGATTTCAGGACCGTGTTGAGGCTCTGTACTTTATTGACAATTGCGGTTGTGTACGCGGAGAAGTAGAGCAATTGGCCAAAAACAACCCCTAAACTTCTTTCTTGGGTTGAGTTCCCCGAGGTCGACCTGGCGTATATGGTCACGCTCGTCTGCAACTACAGGCGCTTCTATAGGCAAATATGATCTATTTCAGTGAAGTTTCGCGAGTTGATTCAATGGCTCAAGCACAATTTAATAAGTTGGCTTTAGTAAAGTGGCACAATTGAGCGATGACTCTACGAGTGTTGCCTCTGCTCCCGTATAAAGTTGTAATGCGGTGTAGATGTGATGGCCACTTGTAGAGCTGGTGAACGATGACACTTTGGTGAGTTGCTAATTTTGGTAACTAAAGAATTGGCAAAGTAAAATTTTCTATTCACTATTTTTTATTCTCAGTGCAGACTCAACTCCGCCTTATAGCCGAATTCTGTATCGGTGACAAACATTTTTTTACTGAAAAATTAAACTTTTATATTTTTCCGTAATAAAAACTGTGACAAGAATTTGTCACTGATACAGAATAGAGAAATTAATCACTTTCAATAAAAAAAAATCAATAAAATGATAGTTCTTTGATTAATTAATTAATCAGGTTTCGATTAATCAGCTTGTTCGATTCATTTATTAATCGCGCATCCCTTTTTTTGTATTAAGTCAGTGTTAGCCTGAGGCACACTGCTGAAAGTCAGCTCGATAACTTTGCTCAGTGCTAAGTCTTATGCTGGATTTCGACTAGGCATTAAATGGCAAAAATGGCAAATGACAAAGTCGGGCATTACAAAATAATCGTGTCATTACATTAAAAAAATTGTCATTAAGTTCATTTCCACATGGCATTTTTTTTAATGGCGTAAATTTCTCGTCATTTCAATGCCTAGTGGAAATTCGGCATTAGCCAGCCTTAGTTTCATTTCAAAAAGTTTTTACACAACGTCGCCTGAGACCACTAAATAATATCTCTTAAATTTCTGATGACAAGATCACCTATCTTACATACAGTGGCGCGAAAATAAATAGGATAAGTTTTGGCTATTTTTCTTTTCTTTATTAGGGCTGTTTTCTCAACCAGGTTTTACATTTTTTTTTGTCCTTTAGACACAAATTTAGTGTTGAAAAAATGTGGTTGAAGGGCGGATAAATCTTAAAAGCTACTTGAGAAAACGGCACTTAATATTTATTATTATTTTTTTTTTTATAAAATTGTAGCTCACTATACAACAAAAACCATGAAAGTCCGAATTTCAAAAATTGCACAAAAATTAATCAAAGTTTTAAACTTTTTAATCAGAACTTTTAGAAAAAATCTTGGTATGCAGTTTTGTCAAGCATTTTCTTCCAAAAAAAGTATGTTTGGCAAATTTGCCAAAATGCTAAACAGCGTTAGCAAAAAAATTTCCAAAATCAACGGTAGCTTCGGTAGCTAGAAGCCTGCATAGCTAGAAAATTTTTTAATTCTTTATTGAAATTTTTCAGTCAATTACATGTTTTTTGTTAGATAGTGCGCTATAATTTTATTAAAAATATATTAAACGGTAACTAAACAAAAGAAAATTAGCCAAAACTTGTTGAAATGTCTCGTCCCTTTTTTGTTTCCCCGTCACCGTTTATGTTCTGGCTCAAAAAATCAAAGGTTCATTGCAATCAAATACCGCCGTGAGTCTATCTTGTACCTTGGCTCCGTCACTATATATGTATAGAAATTTATACATATTCACCAAGTGGTAGTCAGGCTTCGGCAATCAAATGTTGTTGACAAAGCAGCTGGGGTAATAATATCTTGAAAAATTTTAACTGACATTGACACTGACTTTGAAGCTCAATGCAGTTAATAAACAACCAATTTTGAGAAAAAACAAATGTTTGAAAGGAAATAAATAAATGTGCGCATTTTTATTGGAGGATAGGTACTTATATTTTGTTTTGTTTCTTTTTTAATAATTTTATTATTTTTGTAGTCTGTAAACGTTTGGTTGCTTTTATTTAATTTAAATAACATTGATAATTTGGTTTTGTCACTTAAA
>NW_023458556.1:81704349-81710802 GCF_013731165.1 Rhagoletis pomonella
AGTGTTTCATGGTTAATTTTCTATTACAGGGTCGCATGTAATGTATCAGAAGTGATGCGTACATCATGACAGAGCTTCGTTCTACGAACGAAAAAAAGATGTTCGCTAACTTAATAAAACTAGGTTTGAAGACTGCTTCAAAATAAATCAAATTTCAGTAAATTTTTTTTATTATATGCTTTTGGCTTTATTTTCAGTAGAAAGCCTACAGAATGCCTATAGAGTAAATGAGAATTTGAATTTTTCTAAAGTTTCGGTGCTTTGCCAGATGTAATTCTAGGTTTCGTAAATGTGCCCATATTTTATTATTTGTCTTAATTCAAATTAATAATAGTTGCGTTCCCTAACTCGCAAGAAGTTTCAAGAATTTACAGGAATTTACCAGAAAGCGTTCAGGTTCTCGGTTCTCTGGCAAAGTAGGAAAAAATGGGAGAGTAAAATTGGTCCTCTCTTTGTCAAAAGTTGCAAGATTTTACCCGAAGCATTTTTATATATATACATTTGCATTTCCAACTTATAAAATATATCGTAGCGAAGAAATATCAAGTTTTGTAAATATTTTTGTTCATTTGCTTGTGTAATTGCTTATAATTTATCAGATCACCAAATGCTAAAAAAAAAATGGCATCCACCGTGTATTTGACAGTTTTACCCGAAAAGCGTTCCCGTACTTTTTGATTGTTATCTCTTTCTCTGAGAGGAATTTTGCTTTTTGACAGTTCTACAGGTTTTATCCAGAATGGTTTAGGAACGAAACTAATAAAAGCGGATTGGCGCACACATACGTTAGTGTTTCGCGGAGCTTCTCCTCCGATTTGTGGCGTGCGCCTTACAATTGTACACCGACTCCGAACGGTATTTTTTAAGAGAGTCTGTTGTCATGGCAGAAATACACTCGAAGGTTTGTCATTGCTTGGCGTGGGCGACCGCTATTAAATAAAAAAAACCTTTTTTGTTTTAGTTTTTATTTTTTGATGCACGCCTACTTTACACAACAATTTTGACAATTAATACATATTCTCAATTGTCTTGTCTTATATAAACGCAAGGTAGCAGCTAACAAATGTACCTAAAAAATAGCTCGTACATCTTGTTACACATTGCACATCACGTCAAATCTATTTAACAATGCGAAAATACGACGGAAATCTTCCATGTCTGATTTTGGGATTTTTCTTCCCTAATGGGTTAAGCTTTGTTCAAACTGGAAGAACTTTACGAGGCCAAACTAAGCTTTAGACAAGGCGTATCATCATATTACGTCAATCCCTGTCTACGCGCTGTTAAACCTTGCCATTACTAACTGTGGGCTCTTTTGACTAACTTAGGGATTACACCGGACAATATTGTCAAGACAAATTTGTCAAAATGAGGTGTTTGTTGTAATATGAATTCGCCGTGTTTACAACAAACACATCATTTTGACACAATTGTCCTGACAATATTGTCTGGTGTAAACCCTAAGTAAGCTTGTGAAACATTTTCCCTCTCCCCTATGTATGTCAGCCAGACTCTCGCATTCGCTTGGTATCTTCTTATGTCGCCAAAATGTTGACTCAGCTTGTGAAAGATCTATATATAAATTATGCAAATAAATCGATAATGGCGATAGTGGTGAAAGAGTAGTAGTTTCCTCAGCAATTTCAGATGTCGAAAAACGCCCTATCTCAGAAAAGTATTCAAGAACGCCCTATTTTAGAATTTTGATGAAAAATGTCATTTCTAAGAATTTGATTGAAGTACGCCCTATTTCAGAAATCGGTTCAAAATCCCCTATTTAGCTTCCGATTTGAAAACGCACTATCTCAAGATATGTTCAATATACTTTCAGTTGAGATAGGGCCTTTTGAAACAAATTCTGAGATAGGGCGTTCTTGAAATGTTATCAGAGATAGGGTGTTTTCGAACCGGCTGCCGAGAAAAATCAATCTTGCGTTCAGCCGTCGATGTGTACACACGTACCTAACCGGTTTCAGACGGCCTGAAAATACTAGTGTGTTTTTGCGAGTTAGTCTGCTCAGACTGTTTGCAAATACTAGTGTCTCGGGTAGAGCTCTCGATTTTGTTCGCACATTTTCAATCAGCCCGGGTATATGAGCAGCGAGTACTCGCACACTTGTTCAATGCTCATTACTCGAAAATTTTCGAGCATGAGCTCGAGCAATTCGAGTTTTAGCGAGTAATTTGAGCAATGTTTTTTTTTATTATATTGACATTTTTGGCAGCAACTTTTTAAATTTTTCAAATTATTGATATAAAATGCAAAGATTGCTACATTGGTATTTATTAATATAATTTATTTAACATGAATTAGAAAGCAGCTGCTGACAAATACAATTACAAATTTTCTTTTGTTTATGAAATTGTACAAAAACTCGAAAATTTTGAACAAACATTTGAGCAGTTGAGTATACTCTCAAATTATAAAAGGACCGAAGAAAGTACACTTGTACTTATTTTTCCATCACTGGTGATAGCCCTGATTATTAGGGTTGGCATTTAACGAAAGCGATTGCGTAGCAAAAGGCTAGAAAAATCGTAGAAAATATAAAAACTAGTCGGGAAAGTACAAATAGGTTATTACTTAAAATTTATACGCTATTTAAAACAAAAACATAATCACATTTCAATAACAGCTTTAATTTTGGCTTAAGAAAGCTAAAGAGGTGAACATTTCCATCCCGTTTAGCCATTCTTCGAATAATTGTAAACTTGTTGTGTATAAACACAAATTGTGCTGCTAATAATACAGGGGGCTTCGAATAACTGTCGCACAAGTTTTTTTTTTGGAAACTAAAGCGGTCTTTTCTAGATTTTGCGAAAAAGTATTTTGTTGTTAATTTTCTACAGATTTTACTTCAATTTTATTATTTAGTTTTTAAATTATAACCTTTACTTGGGTTTACCAGCGGTAACCATTTTGGGAGAAAAGCGGATGCGGCACGCAAGTCTTCGTCGGTGAATTTATTCCACAATTTGTGTAACCATAGGCTAATTTCCCCCATTATTCTATATACTCCCCCGTATCTTCAACATATGGCCTCAAACTCAGCCGTCAGATAGATTCGGAAGGGCCATTCCTTCGATCAACCCTATACAGTTTGTCTTTTTTTTTGGCTTTTTTTATACAAAGTCTAAGAAAAAATGGACCTGAAAACATTTGCGTGGCGCATGTACATATCTTCCAAAGTTTACACTGCTGGAAAATGCAAATAAGGATTTAAATTTTAAAACTAATTATTGAAATTTAAGTAAAATATATAAATGATACTTTTATTCTTCATAAAAAACCCTGTGCAACAGTTAATCGGAGACAAGCTGTACATTCCCACTGCACTGAAATTTGAGATTTCGCGAAATCTTTTGAAATCCAGGTGGATTACCCACGTATTTCCATAATTTCGGTTTCTTGGATTGCAATCAGATTTCAACGAAACCTTCACTTTTTTAGTTCACTCGGATGCCACAAAGGCCAATTGCGATGCCTAGGGGGGTTTCCCCTTGCCTATCCCTACATGTCTTTGAACCATTTCTATTCTCTGGCGAATCCAAGCAGTCCATCCTGTGGAGCTTTCCCTAAGGTATCCCGGCTCTCGAAGAAATTGTGGAAAGAAACTGGAGGCGTTTTCTTCGGAATGCTGGACATTCACAAAGGAAGTGCTGGACGGATTCTACCTCCTCCTCATCTCTACAGCTTCTAAAGGTTCATTATGTGTTCCTGTAGAGCTTGTAGGGATCTTCGGCATTCCTTAACAGATATCGAGTTGGTCGTTTCCGACCCTAAGGCTTTGATAGATAGCTGCTTGACTTTCAACGACAAAGGGAAGTTTAGATGGAGCTAGGTCGATCATGCTCACCAGCCTTGCCGCCATGTCGATTGCATATATCTCAGCCTGAAAAACACTACAGTGATCCGGGAGTCTGTAAGACTCTCTCAAAGATAACCCCTGAGAGAAGACTCCAGATCCTGTTCCGACGTCCATTTTGGGGCCGTCCGTGAAAATTGGTATTTCGCACTTTTGTAAAACGAACAAACCTTTAGATACTAAAAAGTTCAACCCTGCAGACTGCTTCACTTGACATGTCAAAATTCTCTACATATACAAACGCACACAAACACATACACTAATTAGCAAATGTCAACGAAATCCAGAGAAGCGTGGTGGAAACACTTTAAACAGAAGGAGTGTTCGCTATGCAACTGCAAGTAATAATTAACCAGTAACAAAATTCAGAGAATAAGGTACCTTACTCTCCCAAAGAGAGAAACTTACTAAGTTTTGCGCGAACAGGAATTAGCAAACATTTGCAAGCTTCACTGCCAGCAGGTGTACACGGTTGCATTTCGAGCATAATAAATTTTTTAAATTATTTCAGGTGGAAACCAAAACAGGACCTATACGTATATTTCTTCTTATTCTGACTTTCTTCAACATACCCTTCAATTTCTTTGTGGAAGTCACTGTCGGATTTCCTATATCGACAGTGGTGTCGAATGCGTTCCGATTACGATTACAGCTTTTTCAGCCGAGTACCATTCAAATGTTTGGAATTAATTAAACTAATTGAATAAACGAAGAAGTATGTTTCATTAGTAAATCGCAACAAGATTGTTCATTTTTAAATTTAACGAACTTGTTGATTCAAATTAATATTGAAAAAATGCAACCGCGTGCCACAATCCTGGTTGCCCTCCAAATGAAATGCCAAAATTGTGCTCTCTCCTTGCAAGTTTTACTGGGTTTTTGGCTAAACGAACACGATTTGGTAATAATTGGTACCAACTTGTACAAATTTTTTGCATAGCGAACACTCCTAGATTTTTAAAATTTCGGGATTTTCGTGTAAAATCCCGTTAAAATGTCAAACAGCAAAATTACTCTCTGGAGTGAGAGTAAAAAGTGAGTAACAACGAAAAAGTACGGGAGAAAAAATAGCATTTTATAGTAAAAGCGTCAACCAGTGATCGCTTGACACTTTTCATGATTTTACCAGAAGAAAAAGTTCGGGTAAAATCTTGCAACTTCATTCTCTACACAACTCTCCAAAAATCGCTCTCATTTATACGATTTCGGAGTAGGAGATCATTTTTCCTGTAAATTTCTGCAAGTTCGTATAAAAACCTGTAAGTTCACGCAGTACTGGATCAGAGCTATTAATTAATTAATAAAAGTCAAAATTGGTCAAAATGTCGTGCCGCTATTTTTCGGTACTAAGTACTTCCATCAATTAAAGAATTTGGCTACAAAAAAAGTATTTTTTTCGTATAAAGGCAGTATTTTGAAAAAAACGGCAGTATCCATATTTACGAGAGTTAGTTATGGCTAATGTGACCAACTATTTCATAGCTCAAAGAAGTACAGGTTAGGTTGCGTTAAGTTAACGCCGCGACCCAGTTACGAAATTTCGAATGCGGCTAATTTCGATCCCTGAGAGCTCAGTGTTTGTTCAGAAGTGCGAGCCAAAATGCTTCCATATTAGCCTCGCGAAGGTTGGACAGTCTAAAAAAAGTATGGAGATGATTCCACTTCAACTTTCTCTTGACAGCTGATACAAAAGAATCAGTCGAAATTCCTAGTCTCACCGCATGAATACCAATTGCACAATGGCTTATCAGAACCTCCATCACTGTTTTAAAGTGCTCTTTAAAAACAGTTGCTGCAGCAGAGAAACGTCTTCTTTTGCTTTTATATTTCACAAATGGACGCGGTTTCCTTAGACTAATAGCAGTACGTGCTGTGACAATTCTGTCTGCAATATCCGCAGGCGCCGTTTTCAACAAATGTTCATAGGTGTGGTTCCTAATGCTCCGATAATTCCTGCTTTACAAGTGAAGCCTTCTCTTGTATGTTCCACCAGACAAAGGCTCCTTAAAACAATATAGGCTTAAATCTGGTTTCCTAGAGCTAAAGAATTAATTTATGCGAGAAACCCCACCTTTTGCCGGCAGCTCTTCTAGAGCACTACAAGGCAACCGACACCTTTCCTACCCTTTCCTCAATGTTAGGCTTCAGTTAACCTTGATCCAGATCAAAAGGGTGTATAAAAGTCGGCCCTTGACCAAATGTTCCACGTCATCTATATAGGCGATCACCCGACAACCCACTTTTTGTGGGCGGGCGGTATTAACCGACCTTTTGAGCTTTTGAAAGACAGTCACGAGGAATCGCGTTTCTTATGTACAGGTCTATCAGTCTTTCTAGCGTTTTTAGGAAAAACAAGGAGACTGATAGGCCTAATAACCTTAGGGGAAACATGAGAGCATATTCCGGCCTTCGTAATGAACGCAACACTACAAGCCTTGGGGATGTACCCGGTCCTCACGCAGTTCTCATAAATAGGAACCAACCAATTGCACGATACCTTCAGAGCCCTTTGCAGCCGCGCAAGTATGATGCCATCGGTCCCCGGCGACTTTAATGGTTTGATTGTCCAGAAGATCGGAGAAGTACA
>NW_023458556.1:81710902-81715382 GCF_013731165.1 Rhagoletis pomonella
TTTTCTTGTTGTGTGTTTGCAATTTATGCAATCCGTGCAATCCGTGCCACGTGCAATGGCTTTGCAAGATTTGGAGAATACCCCTATTGTGTTCGGATTATCTGGGAGCATATTGTCCAGAGAAGAAGCACGGTCAAACACTAACATATGTGTACAAGAATGATAGAATACAAGATTGCGCCGATTGCAGCAGAATTCGTGAGAGTAATTTAAGCGTGACGTCACCGTAGAGTTGACAACTGAGAGCGGAAAATAAAACTGCTGTCTAGTGATGTGCTGAATTGTCGGTACCCAATACTTCCTTATCGGTACCCGATACTGATTCTTTACATTAAACCATACGCATTTCAAGTTTAGAAAAAACTTGTTGCACTTGTTGACATAAAAATACTTCATACCATACGTCAACAAAACCGATACCGATTTGAAAATTGTCGCTAACTGGTTACAGAATATGTCGCTAACTGGTTACAGAGTCTGCCTACAGAAATGATATCGTCCGATTCAGCTGGAACAAAAATGCTTCAAATAAATAAGAGTTTCTTTGTATTATGGCCTCGAACCGACATATATACATATTTCATTTGAATCAGAATTAAAAGCTCTATTGGCTCCTATATTCGGGTTTTGATAGGCGAGTCTCCCCTGAACCGTTTTTCCATATTTTTGGTCTATGTGCGCTTTTATTCGAAACCTAAATGTTTCGGTACCGAGTATCAAGAGTATTGGATACTTGAAAAGTATATACTCAGCACATCACTACTGCTGTCATCTCGACTGTGACGTCAGCAAAACGGCTGATTCTGTCAAATTCTCTGAGAGCCGATTAGCGGTATCGCCATCGGCGCCACCTTCTGTATTCTCTCCACCGTGATATGTGTAAGTCAACGGATAAAGTTGTCCGTACGTTTGGAATGAATAAATGAATGAACAAAATAAATACAATGTCACCATAGAATCACGTTTTTATTATTAAATTATAAAATTTTAATTCCCTAAACGCACTTAATACATGCGAGGGCGTAACAAAGTGAACGCAAAATCATTCAAACGTAATTGGCACACTAACGCAATCACACTTTCAGCTCGCATTTACTTGTGGTAGTGATCCCCGCTGCTCATATACACTCCTCGTCATCCCTTTCAATCCTTAGTATTTATAGTTTTCCTTTTGTTTATTTAATATAATTTTTTTTTTATAAAAATACGGGTAAATGCAATATTAAATTTTTTTGCAAATTAAAACATAAAAGAAAATGTCTTTTTCATTTCTTTGGCAGCATTTTATATGATTTTTTTGTTTTTCTTGAGAGCTGGAAACAGTTCTTAAAAAAGGTCAACATGGGAGTGTGCCATCCTAATGACCTGAAGGTAATAAGTTAATAATATTTTTAGAAAAATTTCGGATATGCAGTTTTGTAGCCCATTTAATTATAGCGTAATAAAGTGCAAGTTTCAAGTGCCCTGATTTTTGAAATTATTTTTATTTTTTATAGACGGTGCTGCGCATTTTATTCCATATAAAAATTTTGTCGAGCATACTTTGTATGAGAGAAAATGCGCAGAACCATCACCAAAAAGATGGGCAAAAATCACCGCTATTTTACAGACACTTGCACTTTATTGTAGTCCTTTGTTGACATTTTTTTAACTCTGTATAAAGTTTTAAAATCGGATGTAATGAATATTAAACAAACAAAATTAAAAATGTAATACTAAGGGCCGGATTCACAGTGCTTTGTTAAACGTTTGTTAACTTAACCACCAACACGAGTTTAACTATGAATTTATATTCAGAGTTACATAGTTAACTATGGAAATTCATATAGTCTGAAAATATACAAATTCTAAAAATCAAAACTTTTCTATTCAAATTTGAAATTCGTTCCACAAAAAAAAATTAATTTCACAAGAGTTTAACTATGAAGGCATGCTGGCTTAAACTTACATATGTTAACTGAGCATTGTGAATATGAAAATCAATAGTTAAACTCTTATCAGTGGTTAACTTCGCACTGTGAATTTGGCCCTAAGGATTAAAAAGTTGAGCTATTCAGATGACAAGCAGTGTATGTGGCGTACGTTTGGGAGAGTGGACCTTTTTACTCCAGAATGCGTGTGCAGTGGCTCTCATTGGTATACGTGTATTATGGTGATTTCGTTTCTTGCAAAAAATGTTGCCCTCCCCCGGTGCAAAATGTGTTCGACGTTACACTCAACCCTGTAAAAAGGCCTGTTTTTGCCTTCTTGTCCTTGTATAGCACACGCATCCCTAACATTGTCGTTTTAAACAACCATCTGATTTTCAGGGCAACCATCTCCCCTAACAAGGCTTGACAGGGCAGAGAATGTGCCTTTTTTGCCTTACAAGAGTGTGACATTTTAAGAAACGAACACAAAATTTCCCCACCCTTTGCCTTTATTTTAGAATCGAATACGAAAAGAGAAAGGGGCAATCAAAAGGCGAAATTTTTTGGTAGAAACGAAATCACCATTAGTAAGATTCGTTGCCCCCTTTATGTTTGCCCATGGTTTTCCCCAGATCTAGCCCGCGAAATGGGCTCGGGCAAAAAATCCCATACGGGCAAATGTGCCCGTGTCTGCACTAGACTAAACGTGGTGCGAAACCGATCCATGGTTGCTCGAATTACCGACTCTGCTGGGCGATTATGTCGACCGAATATTGGACGCAGCGCGTGATGCAACGCGCGAACCGAACTATTATTTTGGTAATAAATTTGCACGATTTTCAAACGTTGTTCCGGAGTAAAAGCCTGATTATGGCAACTTAACTTAACTTAACGGAACGTAGAACTTAGAGAATCAAAATTAAACAGATTTCGACGTGGCATTAAGTTATGTTAAGTTCAATTATAAGCAACACCCATTTAACAGAATTTTTAAGAGAGAGCCGTAAGTTACGTTAAGTTGCCATAATCAAACCATAAGTCTTGTTCATTATGAAATGGCAAACCAAACTGAGTATAAATCAAGTAACAGCTGCAGTGATCGGACTTTAAAAAAATTCTGTGTGGTAGAATCTGGGAAAAAACGTGGTAGATTTCAAAAAAATGTGGTAAATCTCTGGGTTTGGATCAAAGTCTGTACAAAAATTAAAAAAAGGTTTTTGAAAAAATTACCTCAGATGACTGAATAGTTTAAGCTTAAAAAGTTTTCGCAAAAATATAAAAAAAAATTTCTACGGAATCATAATAATGAGATTTTTGATGCTGTTTTTGCACTTCTTTCAAAGACTGGTTTAAGAAAAACTTAAATAACTCAGCCAAAACCTTACCATTTAGACTTATGAGGTATCATTGGTAAGGCATTTTCTCACCCTTTTAATTTCTTTGCGAATAAGCTCATTCAAAACATGAAAAAGGGAGGTGAGATAAACGAGTGTCATTCCATGTTGAATTAAGATGTGTTGGTATTGAATAAAAAAAAAATTTGGACGTGAATGAGTTTTTTTTTGCAAAGAAACAAAAAGGGTGAGAAAATGATACCTGTGATACCTTATAAGTCTATATCGATAAAGTTTTGGAGCAGCTTTTCAAGTTTTTCTTAAACAAATCTTTGAAAAAGGTTTTATGTACACTGCCGGAACAAAGTATTTGCACAGCAATTTTTTCACAATATATGCAAAAACTTTTATTCTAATATTTTTCCGCCAATTTTGTATAAAAATATAGTTCATTCAACAGCAAAAAACATAAAAATATAATTCCTAATCTTTTTGCAAAACTCGCTAAAATTCAGTAAATTTTGATCAAAATTTTCAACTTTTTAATCAGATGAGTATGCAGTTTTGCAGCCCATTAAATTATAGTAAAAAAATGCAAGTTCGGAGTTAGTCAAAAATCGCGTTGATTTTTTAGAATTTTTTGGTTGAAGGTGTTTTGCATTTTTTCTATATAAAGTATTTTCGAAAAAAAATTTTGTATGGAAGAGACTGCGTGAAAAAAGACCAAAAATCAACGGTAATCCCTAGCTACTTAAAACTTGCACATTATTATAATAAAATTGATTGGGCTACAAATCTGCATACTCAATCTGATTAAAAAGTTGAAAATTTTCATGAAAATTTGCTCAATATTCGTGAGTTTTAGATAAAGTTTAGGAATTGTATTTTTATGTTTTTTGTTGTAGAACGAACCATATTTTTATACGAAATTAGCGGAAAAATATTAGAATGAAAATTGTTGCATATATTGTGAAAAATTTGCTGGGCCAATACTTTGTTCCGGCAGTGCAGATTTTTCAAGCTTAAACTGTTTTGTCATCTGAGGGGATTTTTACCAAAAAATCCTTAAAGAAACTATTTTGACTTCAAAAAGAAAAATTTTCCTTTTTTTTTGTTTTGGACCAATAGCTGTAATAAACAAAAAGTACAATCCTTGTTTTCAAGGAAAACTTCGCAAAAAAACCTCACAAATACCTGAAAAGCCGAGTGGGAGCCTTTGAATGCTAGCTGACAGAC
>NW_023458556.1:81715482-81729200 GCF_013731165.1 Rhagoletis pomonella
CGAATTCTGCTGCAATCGGCGCAATCTTGTATTCTATCATTCTTGTATTTGGTTTTGCCTTTTTTTGCCTTTTTTGCAACACCTAGTGCCTTTTCCTGCCTTTTTCGCTATTTTATTTTGCCTTTTCCAGCCTATTTCGTTACTTTATTTTGCCTTTTTTATAGGTTTTTAGGTCCTAAAAATCCGTTCCCTGGTCATCAGGTATGTAACTTGAGAATAGAAATCGCTGCATCTTTTAGGCGCATCAATATTACATAGTTACATCCCGAACTAATAAAAGGAAGGTAAAAATACCATTAAACACAGCACAAACTTGGTGTTTTTTTCGGAAAATTGCGCTATTTTCAGTGTTTTGGTGCTTTTTTAAATAAAAAACTTGGCAATACTGATCACTAGCTGACCTTCATCGAGCGCTCTTTGCTGGGTTCGGACTGCAAAAATGGGAGTAAAAATCAAGTTTTCGTAATAGATGTGCATTTCTTATCTTTATAAAAAACAATCCATTTCTCCTCGTATCGCTGTATTCTGGGACTAAATAAGGGGCTAAAGCTGCCTTTACCAGGGTCGATTTCTGTAGACTGCAAAATCGACTAGCTAAAGCATTTACATTTTACAGTTGGGATGTCATTTACGCGGGTCGATTTTGGTTGAACGACAAAAATCTACTAGAAAATCGGCCCGTGTAAAGGCGCCTTAATCCAGCGAGCAATTATCATTAAAGTTAAAATGCCTTGGTTAAAATTAATAAAAAGTTATTTCATTCTTTCTTTACCGGGGCAATTGTTACATCGAGCGGGTGCAAATCGGGCGATTGTGAGGGCCTATTCACGAATTCAAGTGTATATGCAAAGGTGCTGTAACTCACCAATGTAAAAATCATGTCGATAAAAATGTAAAATATAACTTTTAATTTGCTATTAAAAACCCCACCTCCTTTCTATTTGAAAAGTAAATTTATTGATGCAACAAAACTGAGCAGATTTTCAGTTGAGCGGAGTAGAGGACTAGGTTTCAAATTATTTCGACAAAACGGAACAAATCTACTCCTATCGGAGCGAAGTTCGAACGATGGCTTATTGTGTATACACGGTGGAGAGAATACAGAAAGTGGCGGCTTTCAGTGAATTTGACAGAATCAGCTGTTTTGCTGACGTCACAGTCGAGTTGACAGAAGTAGTGATGTGCTGAGTCAATACTTTTAAGTATCCGATACTCTCGATACTCGGTACCGTAACATTCAGTTTTCGAGTAAAAGCGCACATAGGCCAAAAATATGGAAAAAACGGTTCAGGGGAGACTCGCCTATCAAAACCCGAATGTAGAAGCCAATAGAGCTTTCTATACTGATCCAAATGAAATATGTATATATGTCGGTTCGAGGCCATAATACAGAGAAACTCTTACTTGTTTGAAGCATTTTTGTTCCAGCTGAATCGGACGATATCATTTTTGTAGGCAGATTCTGTAACCAGTTAGCGACAATTTTCGAATCGGTATCGGTTTTGTTGACGTATCATATGAAATATTTTTCCGTCAACAAGTGCGATATCGATCCGAAACTTGTCGCTAACTGGTTACAGAATCTCCAACCCCCCCCCCCCCCGTGAAAGGATTCTTCATCCGTCAAAGTATTGTTCTTGAACCTTGGATCGACTAGGGTTAAAACTGATAAAATAATATTTCTCTGTTGCGACAAGTTCAAGTGTTTTAGCCGATATCATATAAATTAGTAACGAAAGTTTTTTCTAAACTTGAAATGAATATAATGGCGAAGGTTTAATGTAAAGAATCAGTATCGGGTACCGATAAGGAAGTATTGGGTACCGAAACCTTTTTTAAGTATTGCGTACTGACAATTCAGCACATCACTAGACAGCAGTTTTATTTGCCGTTCTCAGTTGTCAACTCTACGGTGACGTCACGCCAAAATTACTGTCACGAATTCTGCTGCAATCGGCGCAATCTTGTATTCTATCATTCTTGTTGTGTATATGAGGAAAATTTACGCTCTTGTTTGGTGCACAAAGTCAGTATTACCGCAGCCGTACTTCCACAGTATATACAGTAATAAACCTTTTCGAGTACTCCTCGGGGATAAAATCTGATCAGGGTTGATAATGAGAAGGAGCATGCATTTTGTTCATTCAGAGTTGTATACAAAATTACTGTGGTATGAAAGGGAGCAATAACCGTACTATGGCAGAGTGGCACAAGTCATGACTGTGTAATAATAACCGAAATTAATTGCAAAAGTGTAAAAACATTGCTAATTAATAGGGTTATCCGCGATCTGGTGCAAATGGCCTAGCATCATTGCATTGCAAATTTGTATTGCAAATTATTTGCAATACACAAACAAAATACACGCATTTGCATTTGTCATGGCTTGCCAAATTTGCAATACCGAAAATCCATAGCATAAAAATGCTATGCATTGCATTCATAAACAAAACCAAAGCTGATGCACAAAAATTGTTTTGCAAAAGCTTTACCATGACAGGTTAATAAAGGTCGCTCACATTCTATGGCATATTTCTGCAATTGCATAAATTTGTCAGCTCTTATGCACCGAATTGCTAATAGCCCTATTGTCTATTATTATAGATACTAGTACAGATTATCATAGTTCAGTGTATAACTTGTTATATTACACCGTACCAAAGAACGTAGATATCTACGTTATTTGACCGTACATGATAATGAACTGTTAAACGCTGAAAACGCTTATAACTTGTAGATCACTCAAACTTGGGTGTGCTTAATGAACTGTCTGGGCGGATACGCTGGCAGGCATTGGGGTCTGTATAACTATACAAACCTTGTTTTTTTTGTAATAAAGACTTAAATATATTTGGAAATTTAGAATTTTGTTTGGTAAATTCACAAAATTTACGTTTTTCATATAAATATAATCTTATAATGGACATTTTTTAATTTCAAAATTACATTTAAAAAACTTCATTCAGTGCTATAATTACGATTTGAGTTTTCCAGTTTATAAAACACAAGCGTTAATTATGTACTTAACTAGTGATATTATTCTTTATTAAGCATGAATATCAGCATACATTAAAGATGAATATTATCCTTAACCTACATTTTGTTCATAAATAACACATAATTATGTGTATTTTATCCTCGAAAAGAACTTTCCTAATCATGAGGCGAAATTCCCCACAGTAAGTGTTGCCGTGCGCGCAAAACGAAAACGCTGCACACAACCCAAAAGTACTCCTCGGGGACCAAATGGTGAAAAACTTCGAAAAGGTTTATTACTGTATATACTGTGGTACTGCGATGAACATGGTGTCGGTGGAGATATAAACAATTTTTTCGCAACTTTTCATACCCTTCCTCCCGTAAACTGTTTTTCCCTTTCTCTAGCCCGCGCTCGCACTTTCGCTGCTGCGCTGGCAAAAAAGTGCCCACCTCTGCTCTTGATGCAATAATACAAGGTGTTATCGGTTGGCAACTTCTCGCTCTAATTCCGCCAAGTTGACTGCCTTAGGTGAAACAGTGTTACTTCTTTAACTATTATTTGCCTATCTATATAGTTGAATGTTTTTTATTTTTTCTCAGTATACACACTTTTTTTCTTATAAAGGTATTTTATTTTTTTATTTTTTCATTTCATTACGAATATACTATAAAAAAGCAAATTTTGTTGAGGAGAAAATGTGAAATTTTATATTTTCCCCCACATGGGGATTCATTTCTTCCCGTTTTTCTTCTCATTCTACTGAGCTAGGGCAGTGTCAAATCGAGCTGTCACAACTGATATCACTTTGTATTGTTGCTTCATGACCTCTGCTCTAGTTGATAATGCGCATCTTCAGAGATGCCATACAGTGCGCTCCGAAGACGCTATTGCTGCTGCGGGGCAGAGTATCGAAGAAGACCCGAATGTCAATGGGGAATGCTATAGAGCCATGCTTGAATTGGAGGATGTTGATGTGGACGACCTTTGGTTCCAACAAAACGGTGCTACATGCCATACAGCCAACGAAACAATCAATTTATTGAAGGAAACCTTTAGTGAGCGCATTATCTCGCGTCGGGGGCCTGTGGCGGGCCTCCAACGTCGTGCGGGCCTCTCGGCTGGAATTTATTCGAGCCAGCCACGGCGGTCACTTGCCCGAAATCATTTTTAAAACATAATAGCAAACCCCTATCTTTATAATAAAGCTAAATTCTTGGTCATAACATTAAACCGTATGCGTTTTATTTCTTCTTGAAAAAACACGCTTTATTTTATAATTTCTTTTAATTTTTATTCATTTACTTTATTTAACATTACATATAAGTTTACTTTTTACATGTTCTTTTATAAGTGGTCCCATATTTGAATTAAATACATTAGACATAACATCAAAATGATAATATGCAACTTCCATCTTCCTTTTATTTGTCTGGAATTCGAAAAAGTATTTGTGAAGTGCAGAAAGAAAGGGCGTTCAAAGTAACTTTTGTATGAGGATGTTTGAACAGAAACTTGTAAAGAAAACAAACTCCCGATTGCGTCTGCATGACTCCTGCACGACTTTACAACTAACTTAAAGATAGTTTTGTCATAACTAATTAAAAGTTAGTTATTTATCGACATCCCGCAAAAAAGCCGACTATAAGTTGGTTGTTTTTTATCAATTGATAATTTTTTTCTCCAGGGAAGTAAAATTTTTTGTTTAAAGAAAACAATCTCCCGATTTCGTCTGCATTACTTTTCAACTAGTTTCTACTAGTTAGCTTTTTGTAGCTAGCTGCAAGTTATATATTTTATAGAAATCCCGCGAAAAAGCTAACTACAAGTTGGTTCTCTTTTATCAATTGATATATTTTTTCTGCAGGGGAGGTTTTTCTATGTGCGTGTTTCAGACCTAAGTCATACCGCGTCTGCAATTTCTGAGGTAAACTACTACTCTATTCACCTTCTCGCCCATGAAAAATCAGTTTCAGACGGTCTGAAAATACTAGTGTATCGAGGCTCAATAAGAGGATACATATACATATGTAAATTGGTTTACATAAATTATATAGTAGATCTCTCACGTATTTTTGGCGACATACGAAGAGACCAAGCGAATTCGAGAGCCTGGCAAATGTTTCCAAAGCATTGTCAAAAGAGCTCCCAGTGAGTCGTGGCAAGTTGTTTCAGCACGTAAGTAAATAAATTCGCCTTGTCTAATACTTTGTTTGGCCTCGAAAAGTTCTTCCAGTTTGAACAGAGCTTAACGTATTAAAGAACCTGAGTCCCAAAATCATGAATGGCAGATTTCCGTCGAATTTTTGTAATGTTTGATTTTACATGTTATGAAATATGTAATAAAATTTACATACCAAGACATATTAAACAGGTATCAGCAGAGCAGCTGTTTTGATTTTTTTTTAATTATTTGGTCTCTAAACTGTCAAGTAGTTTTAATGTTTTTCACAAACATTCTTTATTGGAAAAATGTATTTTCATGCAGGGTACGAAAATAAACTATATTGTACGTTACTATTTCGTTTCGTTTATTACTTCAACGGTTCGGTACAATACGAAAACAAAACGGCTGAGTTCACTTTGGCGATAGTACACTACAGTAGTTTAGTAGTTACAGACGAAACAACAAACGAAATGAATCGTGCAGAGAAAAATATAAGTATGTATGTACACATATGCAATAACTAAACACAAAACTAATGGCTGCAATGAATAAAAAAATACAAATGTTTTTTAATTGAGTTGGATATGAAAATTTACAGAAAAAAATATTTTTCCCGTAATTGAAACGTTTATGATATCACCGTATAGTACAATTGTCACAAACGAAAAGCAAACTTTTCTCGTTGGGGAAAATGACAATGAATCTTACAATTTGTTTCAAACTATGTACAAAACTGTACAAAACGACAAATGATATGATGATCGATGAGCAAATGGGAATTGTTTTGTACAGTTTATTTTCGTACTCTGTTTTCATGTGAATATTCAAAAAGCGATTAAAAACCAGGCTTTGGACGTTCACTTAATTCAAGAGCATAAACGCTGATTATTGGGCTCTGCAAGGAATGTAATGATGTTTTTGGAATGAGAAAAATTTACAAAGAAAAAAGGCGCCCAATTTTTAATATTTTTTATTTACATTTTGTATTATAATTTTTGTATATATTTCACATCGCCCACTATGAAATTAAAAAAATGTAAGCTATTTTTTTACAGTTTAGATACCAGAAGCAACAACAAAATCTATATGCATACTTACGGCCCAATTCTGTGTTTTCTTGATAAATTTTTTGTAAAGAAATTTTATCAAGATTTTTATCAAGTAAAAGCTTCCCTCGTATTCTGTGTCAATATTTATAAAACAAAAAGCTCTACGATTTCCACATAAGTGGAACTGATTTCCACATGTGTGGAACTGATTTCATTGTCACATATGAAAAATATGGATTTAAAAGCAACAAAGCTTTTGACTGTCGTAGCCGAGTAGCTAGAGATGTCGACTATAATTCCGTGTGTCGCAGGTTCAAATGCCGGCACATGGAGTATTTAATTGTTAGAAACAAATTTATTAATATACAAAATGGGTACATTTCACATGAAATTTCAATTTGTCAATAGCATTTTCAATCTTGATAATTTATCAAGAAAAAAGCTTTTGGTTTCTGTGCTAGAATACCAATTCTTGATAAATAATAAAAAATGACAAATTATAAAGTTTTTCAATTTATCAAGTGCACAGAATCGGGCTGTAATTTTTAACCGAATTCAAAAAAGGGGAGGGTCATCAATTCGTCGGAATATTTTTATACCCGAGCGCACTTGTGCACAAGGATATATTAACTTTGTTCGCATAACGGTTGTTTGTAACAGCCAAAACGAATCGAGATAGATATGGACAAATGTATACATAAATGCTCAGAATGAAACCAGAAATCGATTAAGCCATGTCTGTCTGTCCGGCCGTCCGGCCGTCCGTCCGTCTGTCCGTGTACACGATAACTCGAGAAAAAAATGAGATCAACGAAATTTAGTATGTAGGCTGCCCTTTACCCAAGTAGGTTGGTATTGGAAATATCCGCTTTACCAATCCTTACCAAACTCGGTACGAGCCTTGGGTAGGGTCTAGCTAAGAAACCTGTTGAAAATCTTTGAAATCGGTCAATAACCACGCCCACCTGCCACATAACAGTAATTTACAGAAACACGAAAACTGCGATAAATCAGTAACTACTGGAACTGATTCACTTAAAATCAATAATTGCAATAATCACAATTAGAATATTATAAACTTTTGCCACAAATGTGTATCTCGGTAACCGATTTATCAATTTCTACCAAACTCGGTGCAATTAACAACCTTGGTACGGAAAAGAAATTAGTTGAAAATTATTCGAATCGGACTCAAATTTCACCCGGTTCCCTTATAACGGTATATTTCAGAAATACGAAAACTGCGGTATTTCAATAACTGAGGACGCCAATTTACTCCTAGTTAACAGTTACAACAATCTCCTAACAATAAATAACAGGGATGTGAACCGGGCGAAATATTTGTACGGTTCGGTTCAGCGGTTCGAACAATTTTTGCACTTCTGGATTGGTTCGTCAAAGCGGTTTTTTGCTCTTTGAACCGGGGTTTCGGTTCGGTTCAACGGTTCGGAAATACAAAAAATATAACGCGTATCGAAGAAAGGTCTTTGTTACAAGCGGATCTAAGCAACGTGGATAGTTGGTCTAATGCAAACTATATGCCACTAAGCCTTAAAAAATATAAAGTTATGTGTTTCTCTCGAATGGCAATTCAACCAACTGTTTATTCAATATCAAATTATAATCTGGAGCAGGCATCCAATTTTGTCGATCTTGGTATCACAATGGATTCCAAACTCAATTTCAACCTTCATATTAATGTTACAGTCAACAAAGCCAAAGGCGTTTTTGCATTTGTAAAGCGGTAGTCAAAAGAGTTCAAAGATCCTTATGTTACAAAAGCTCTTTTTACTACTTTAGTTAGACCTATACTAGAATACGGATCTATTGTCTGTAATCCCCGCTACCAAGTTCATTCAGAAAGGATTGAATCAGTTCAAAAACAAGTCTTGCTTTTTGCATTGTGTGATTTTAACTGGGATTAAGACTACAATTTCCTTCCTTACACTAGTCGTCTAAAGCTCATAAATTTGCCTACACTCGCAAGTCGTAGAGAAATGCTAGGCTAATGCTAATGACAGGCTTGATTAATAGCCCAGCCCTTCTGGCTGAGGTAAATTTTAATATTCCCTGTCGAGTGTCAAGACACTTTGACCTCTATTTTTGAAGCCATGCAAAACTAGTTTTGAACTAAACGAATCATTCCGTTGTTTATGTCAAGATTTTAACACGCATTGCAGCACGTTTGACATATCGGACTCGATTTTTACTATAAAGAAAACTATCATTTCCACTCTCAATTATTGAAATAGTTTAGCATATCCAATCAGCTAATGAATTTGGTTCAGTAGCTGAATAGTTGATTGAGATAGGTTGTCATAAATTTGATATTGGCACATGGTAAACAAACATGGTATGTATTACCATATTTAACAAAACGAAAAAAGGGGTAAATTTATCTATTGAAAATTGGTTGAAACGAACCTTTAAACCTTTATGAAAGGGGTTCGGTTTTCGGTTCGGATCCAACATTTGTGGAAAATTTCGGTTCGGTTAATGGTTCAGTTAGTTTATATAAAAAAGCGGTTTTCCAGTTCAAAACCGGTTCACGTCCCTGATAAATAAGACAGCCGAAGACTTTTAGGAGTTGGGCGTGGCACCCCCCACTTTATGACTACAAAGGTGTATCTCGGTAACCACTTTATCGATTTGTACCTAAATTAGTTCAGTTATTTCATTAAGTCCAATGGTCTGATTATGTATACTTCGCACAACTTCGCATAAACTTCAAACTGTAATTTCGTATGTACTTTGTATGTATTTTGTATGTATTCCATTACCCAGAAATTAACAGAACTTTTAAAAACTTAGCGATCTATTGAGTTTAGATTTTGCTTCACATTTTCTTACGTTACATTTCTATTGCGCTGGTACAAATGGTTGTGCGAAGTTATGCGAAGTATGCATAATCAGACCTTAACTTTGCATATTATCGAAAACCTTTGAAATCGGGTAAGCACCCCTACTTATCATGCAAAAATGTAGTTCAGAGAAAGTTGAAACGACGATATTTGATACCTGCGCCGGGTATATAAAGTTCGGTTTCGCCCGAACTTATGCTTCTTTACTTGTTTTTTCTTATGTTTGTTACTGCATAACTTTGAACCATAATAAACACATAAGGGGTATTCTCTGAGTCTTGCAAAGCCCTTGCATGGTGCACAGATTGCACGGATTGCACGGTAAAAACCGGTTTTCGTATGGGACAGCTTTGCAAACCGTGCACCGTGCAAGGGCTTTGCAAGACTCAGAGAATACCCCTATAGTAAGGTACAACCGTTCTCTCAATTCGTCGGCCATGATTTTTTTTTTAAGTTTGCCAGCATTTTAAAATAATATAAAACTGAAAATGAAAAAATGAAATTGTTCAAAATTTTTGTTGTTTGCGATTGGAAATGAGAATGTGTGTGTGAGTAAATTTTAAAACTAGAATGCTTGAAAACGTCAAGAATGCTAAAAGTTTCTCTCAGCGGTTCTACCCATGATAAAAACATTAGAAGGTAAAATCATTCCCTCAATTCGTCGGCCATGATTTTTTCTGACGTTTTCAAACATTTTAAAATCATATAAAATTGAAAATAAAAAAAATTAAATTGTTCCCGATTGTTGTTGTTTGAGATTAAAAATGAGAATGTTTGTGTGAGCTTAAGTTCGAGCTTTAAATTATATTGCTGGCAAACGTCTCAATGATTTTACCTTGTAATGTTTTTATCATGGTTCTACCTTCTTATATTTTTATCATACTTTGAACCACGTCAACCGATTTCGATAATTCTTTTTCTCTCGAAGAGGTGGTGTCTCCGAGGTGGTCCCACAAACAATTTGGTTTAGATCCGATCATTGGATCATAAAGAAATTAACGGTACTCCTAAATTTTTATATGAGAATTGAAGTCGGTTGTATCTTTTGTTTAAAAATTAACTTGTTTTGTGTACATTCGTTAGCTTTTAGGTACAATTTTCCCTTAAATAAAGTACAATTTGAAGATTTGATTTTCCATCCCTGCTGGGGACCGGGCTCGTCTTTTCCAAAAATTTCAGTGTTTCTTCCAATTTTCTCAACTTAAAAAACGTTTTTTACATCAAGGTTTCCTTACTTATCAAGTCGAGAAATTGGTAGTTCTCCACTTGACCTCAAGGAAATTTCTCCTTTTTCACTTATATTTACACACACATATGTTTCACTGCCGCTGCCAGATCAACACTATAAATAAAATATAAGCTGTGCCAGAAAGTTAATAATTTCTAAATATTCCTCAACTTATGGACAAAATTAATAAGGTTTGACAAAATTATTATTCTCAAATAGTAAGGAATGTTGAAACTCAACCAGAAAATTAAGGGTTTTTTGATAAATAAATGGAAAATATTTTTTCTTGGAGACATAGATTTATAAATATGTACTAGAGGGCTGCATGAATTCATGCAAACTTCTAGCCAAACAGAGCGCAGTAGATTTGAATATACTACTTCACATACAACAAACTCAGCGTTTGGAATTTTGTAAGTTATGAAAATATGTTTTGTTTTTGATTTTCTACCTTCAAATAAAAGAATGTGAATGAATGAATGAAAAACATTCAAATCACTCAAACTCATTTCGGTTACAGTTTTTTTCTACAAACCAGTTTGTTCTAGAGATAGGCACGGGCCTAAATTTTCAGGCCCGGCCCGGCACGAGTGCAAAATCAACTTTCAAAAACACGCACAAGCCCGCACGTTAAGAATTTTAGTGGGGCCCGGCCCGGCCCGGCACGACGGGACACGTCCCATCCCGGAAATAAAGAGCCAACTTTTATTATATGTATACATATGTATGTACATATTTTTAATTTTGTGTTTATGTATGTATATTTACTTAAGTAGAAAAAGTTGAAGGTATTTTATGTACAGATATGTAAACAAAACTACTAAGTATCTTATTTGTTCTATCGGTTTCCAAATATTTCTTTTTTTCCTTTTCTGTTATCAAAAGAGTTTTAAATATGTACTATTTTTATTTTGTATAAAAACAAAAGCTTATCTAAATTTGTAGTATTAGCAACGGGCTTTTTCGTGCATATTCGTGCTTTTATGAAATTTTACTGAACGCCCATGCACGCACGAGCTCGTGCTGACAGCAAATATTCCGGCCCGTACCTGCCAAAAGCCCGGCCCGTGCCCATCTCTAGTTCGTTCCGGCCAAAATCGCTTAGGCGGTTACAGCGCCAAAAAAGAAGAAGAAGTTTGTTCGTATTGTAATAGGAACGCAGCAATACATACATATGTACATACATAGATATATATGTTTGTACATATTTATGTGCGTAGAAAAAATATTTTTGGATATTCGTACAAAAAATTGTCATTTATTTCAATTCAATTTATTTGAATATTGTTGTGTCGACACATATATCAGAACCGGTATTCACTCAAATTCAAAAAATTTGAAGCCAAAATTATTCATTCGTTTTGTATATGAATAATTCATAAGCCGTTTTGAATGAATTTATGCAGCCCTCTAATATGTACATTACACTGTCCCAAGTATATTTGGAAAAAATTTTTTTTTGCAAATTTTCATAAATGTTTGCTTTTTGGCCTAAATAGCATATATATGAATATATGAATAGCTGAAGTTTTAGTTAATAACTTGAATTAATCGTCCATGAAAACCTTGGAAATGCGAAAAATATATCTATGTTTATATGTTTCCTATATTTGAACACATTTCTAGTAAATCTGCATCTTTAAATTCTTAATAGGACGGCAGGATTTTTCCCAAGGACATCAAAAAAATTAATTAAAGGAAAATATCGTTTGCAATTTTTATCCTTCAATACCCTTATATATATTAATATCATATAAATTAAACTAAGATTCTTCAAAATTCATTCAAAATTCTATATCTGGAAGGATAATTAAAAGAAAAGTTAAAATAAAGTCATAAAATATAACAGCAAGAAAAGTTAAAATAAAGTTATAAAATATAACATAAATAAAATCGAGTTCATTCTTAGGAACATTAAATAAAAGCCTTCTATCGACGGATAAGTTCTGCAAAATAAGTGCAAACAAATAAATAAATAAATACAATCTAGCAAACGAACATGAAAACAAATATAAGCAATTGGGATTTGTTGCCGAGTCAGCTGTTTATACCCAATAAACACCAAAAAAATATTTCTCCAACCTTGGAGGAATTCATAGTTCTCAAGTTGATATCCAACATCATTCTCCAACTCATCTCTAACCCACGCGCAGATACGTAAAAAGTGATAGAGATACGAGTTTTTAATTATCAAGTGAAAAACTAAAGCTATATAAAGGGGAAAACTATCAACGAAAAGGAAATAATCTTCACAATATCCTCAAATATTCTTGAAAGAAAATAAAACGCGAAGTGAATCAAGTGGCAAAATTACTGTCGGACTGTATACTGTGAAGTGAATTATTGTAATACGATATTGATTAACTACATAATACAAAAGGAGTAATAAAATGAAAAATTAATATTTAAATTCATCTATATATGTCGTTTCAATCAAAAAACTATAAGGTATTTTACTATTTCAATTTCAGTATTTCAATGATATGTTTGAGACCAACTGGAGAATTACATTGGAGTTCAAGTTGAGAACTAGCATTTTCTCAACTTGAGAAACAGTCCTTTTTTCATACAATGAATAATGCCCTTTTTGTTGAGAACGCTATGATCCTCCACTTGAGGTACTGTTGAGAAACAACATTGGAGATTTGAGAAATACCTTAGTTCTCAACTTAACCTCAAGTTGAGCTCAAACCTAAATGTTTATTGGGTATCTACGTTCTGCGGCTAGTGCCATCTACTGGTGAGCTGTGATAATTAGCAAACCTATATATCTACGTTCTGCGGCTAGCGCCATATACTGGTGAACTGTGATAATTAGCAAACCTAACACAGCGTCTGCACTATCCGCGGAATATCGAATAGTTGCTTGCAGATAAATATATATATATAATTAAATTAATTTGCAACTTCTAACAATGTCGACGCGCACGAAATCAGCTCGATTGGTTGGTAGTTCACCCCAAAAGCCACCTACACCGCATTTAAAACCTGGTAAAAACGAGAGTCCGCCATCCTCCGTTTGGCTGTCACGACTCGAAGCAAAAATTGAGAACGTGGTGGATCTGATAACCGCTCGCTTGAGGTTCGATTACTGCAGAGGATAAGCGAGGTAGCTGCTGATGTGGCCAATGTCAAACAAGACATGCGCAAGTTTGAGGTTAGACTCGAGAAGGTTCAGCGGGAATGTGCTAAATTCGAACTGCTGTGCCCCAAAGTAGACTCCCTTCAGGCGGAACTAAAAAAGCACGAGAACAACAGCGTTGCCGCCGATGTCATAGTGCGGGGTATACCTAATTCTGCAGGTGAGGTTGTTGGCGAGATTTTTAATAAAATCTGCCGCGCAGTTCAACTGGACCCTCCCCCATTTCGAGCAGCTTGTCGTGTACGCAGGAACAGTAACTCCAAGGGTGCCCCAATAATTGTGAAGCTCTTTTCC
>NW_023458556.1:81729300-81730570 GCF_013731165.1 Rhagoletis pomonella
CCAAATCGTTCCGCGCTGTTTAAAGCTTTTACTGGGTTTTACAAAACCAACAGCAGAGGAATACAGCTACGAGATATCGGATACAAGGTAGAGGAGAGAATCTTCTTAAGCGAGTGTCTCACTAAATGTAATCGGGAAATTATGCAGTTTGCTACCCAGCTTAAAAAGCAAAAGCGAATAACAACTGCATTTTCTTTGAGAGGTTAGGTGTTTGTTCGTGTCCAAACTGGTGGTACTGCCGTCAAGATCCTTTGCAAAGAGGCCTTAGAGAAACTACTGCAAAATAGAAGATGACTAAGGGGCCTTCTGATATGTTTTATTCGTAAGAAACTTTGTTACTCGCTGTGCTCTTCTTCTTTCTACCTTTTATTACTAAAGCCACTCTCCCCCTATCGTTTGTGATTATTATATGTTATAATGCGTTTGGCACATATCGGGCAATTCTATTTGCCCTTAAAGTGCGGTGTGTTCTCTTTTGTCTAAATGAGTGTGGATGATCGATTTTGTTCCAAAGGCAATGACAGCACTTTTAATATGATACGTATTCTAAGTAAGCAAAAGCAAGGCTTAAAAGTATGTGATCTAAACGCTCAAAGTTTACCAGCCAAAATTGACGAGTTTAGATATATTTTTTAATCTTCTGATGTAGATGTTGTGTGTGTGTCTGAAACTTGGTTCTCCTTGTGGCATAGTGATAGTTTGTTTTGTGTTAATGGGTATAAACTGTTTCGTCATGATAGAGTTAGTCATGGTGGTGGTGTTGCCGTGTTTGTTAAATCTGGTTTATCTTGTAAACTTAAGTGTAATTCGGAAGCTTCCAGTTCTATAAAATATGTTGTTGTCGAAATTATATCTAATTGCGAGAAAATTATCATAGGCTGTGTTTACAGACCTAACAAATATGTTTCTTATGAGCACTTCATTGATTTCATCGGAAATCTTACTCTAAACTACAACAACATAGTTATAGCTGGGGATTTTAACAGCGACCTACTTCGAGAAGGTAAATTTTCAACAGAAATGGGAAATTTGGGTCTGCATTCTGCCAACATAAGGACTCCTACACATTTCACTCGAGCTGCACTCTTTTGGACTTATTTTTTGTAAGTGATATATCAAAAATACTAAACTACGACCAACTATCCGTTCCGAATTTTTCCAAGCACGAGTTCATCTTTCTGACATTTGATTTCATGAACATTTGTAATGTTATCGTTTTCATTTCGGGACTTTCAACACATTGATTATAAGCAACTTGAAGTGGCTGTCG
>NW_023458556.1:81730670-81733565 GCF_013731165.1 Rhagoletis pomonella
TGATTATAAGCAACTTGAAGTGGCTGTCGATGCTACCGATTGGGGATGCTTCTACAACTTCGTTTTTTTAAACGATCAGATCAATTTTATTCAGACCCATATTAATACACTCTTCGAAGAATTTGCTCCGCTCGTAACTAAATAAACCAGTGTTCGTAACCGCCCTTGGTTTAACAATTATATTAGGAAACTGATTCACAAGCGCAACGCGGCTTATCGTAAATGGAAGTGGTCTAGGTGTCAAACAACCTACAGTAATTTCAAGGCTCGGAGAAGAGAACTTAACAGAGCTATAAAACAGCAAAAGCTTAAGTATTATGAACATCAATTCAGCATTGAAATAGGTTCTAAAAAGACATGGAAACGTATTCATGAAATCGGGATTGGTAACAAAAGCATTTATGTGTCGGAAAATTTAGATGTGAATGAGCTTAACAAAAAATGTGTGGAATTGTCGGCTGAATGCTGCAATATATGTCCTGTAAGGTATAGTACTTGTTTCAATGCTACGTCTTCTGGTTTTCGTTTCAAGAGTGTTGATGATTGTGAAGTTGTTCAGTCTATACTTAGCGTTAAGTCGAATGCTACTGGTACTGATGGTATTCATCCTAAGTTCTTCAAGTGCATTCTACCTAAAATTCTACCTTATGTAACTTTTTCTCTGAATACAATCTTGGTAACTTCGGATTTCCCACACTGCTGGAAAAGAGCTAAGATAGTTCCAATTGAAAAACCTAATGGTGATTACAGGCCTATTGCGATACTTCCCTTCCTGTCCAAAGTCCTCGAGCGCATTATGCACCGCCAGATAAATTTCTACTTAAGTCGTAACTCCTTGCTTAACCCTTCCCAATCTGGATTTAGGTCTAACAGGAGTTGTACGATGGCACTCATTAAAGTTTCTGATGATATTAGACAGAACATCGACAACAATCACGTTACCTTTCTAACTCTTCTTAACCATTCAAAAGCCTTTGATACCGTTAGTCATGAAATCCTGTGTCTAAAACTTAAAAACTTATTTAACTTCTCACAAACGCCCTTAAATTTAGTGAAATCGTACATTAGTGATCGTTCACAGGTAGTATGTGCTGGCAACGTAACATCCAGCTGTTTACCTATAAGCCGAGGCGTTCCCAGGGTTCAATTCTGGGTCCATTGTTGTTTGTGTCGTAAATTAACGACCTACATAATGTCTTAAAACATAGTGATGTGCATATCTATGCAGATGACGTTCAATTATATATTAACTGTCCTTTTGCGTCCATTAATAACTGTATTACTAACCTGAATTCTGACTTAGAACTCGTAAATAGGTGGGCATGCGATAATGGTTTAGTCCTGAACCCGAACAAATCCCAGTGCATCGCTATTTATAAGAAGACATTCAAAACTTTATGGAAATAAAACTCAACAACTCTGTGATAAAATTTGTGGACACTGCTAGGAACTTTGGGGTACAATAGGCAAGGCAAGGTTTATGGCATGCTTCGGTCTTTATGGACTACGCAACACTTTCCACCAGTGGGAACTCGACTGGGTTTAGCTAAAACTTTTTTGTTACCAACGTTATTGTATGGCTGTGAACTGTATGCTAGTTGTGACAGTGTGTGTCGTGGTAAACTTAATGTCCTCTATAACAACATCGCAAGGTATGACCATTGTATTAAACGTCGTGATCACATTTCTGTTTTTGACACCCAAATTCGTTCGGTGCCGTTTGATGACTTACTAAAACTAAAATGTCTTACACTACTTCATAAGATCATTACAACTCAGGAGCCCAAGTATCTTAAAGAACGGATTCAGTTCACTAAATCGTCTCGATTACTTAATATACTTAATATGAATTTCAGTTGCTTAGTTACAGAACGACAGTTCTTTGTTTTAAAATTAAAAACATAAACCGCACACTGCAATTTAAGAATGAATTATTACGCTATTTGCTAAATGAGTATTAGAGATGTACACTGAGGGAAATAATGCATAGTAAAAATGAATACTTTATATTTGATTATCGTTTAAAAATTTTCGAATTTAAAAATAATATTTTCATACAAAATTTTACTGTTCACATTTGAATATGAGTGTACATTAGGGTGATTCAAAATTGGAACTTTTTTGAATTTCGGATTCTTGAGAACGTTCGGATTCTTGAAGATAATAGGGAAGACAAGTTCATTCTAAAATTTCAGCTTATTTTAACAAGATTTAGAGGTCGCTCAACGCTGTTGTTTGTTTTCCGGAAACTGCAGATTTTAAATGCATCTTTATTAAAAAATTGGTATATTTTCATCAAATCTTGTCCGATTTCGATGAAATTTCGAAAGTAGGTTCCCAAATATCGGTTTTTTAGAACACAGTTTATATAAGTCCAATAAATTAGTTTTAAATACATTTATTAATTAGTTAGTAACTAAGTTTTGCCTTATAAAAAATTTATATTTGCAATATTTTGTGTTTGTTCCTTAACCAGTGAGCATATGCTTAATACATCTAAGATCATATTAAAATTCATAACAATAGTGGACCTCATCATTAAATATTACTAAACATCAAATAAAAAAAATCACCAGATAAACATCACTCATACGCCATGTTGACTCCAAGTGTTTTCCTAGTCATTGCAAATATGAATAGTATAATAATAATAGTTTGGCGCTTGCGCCTTTGCCAAGTGTTTGGCCGAGCTTCTCCTCCAATTTGTGGTGTGCGTCTTGATGTTGTCACAAAAATGCCACGGACCTATAACTTTACGGGGGTGTAGAGCAGGTCGCCTCCGCGTGGTGCACCCTGGGTAATGCCAAATGGCCTGCGGCCCTCACGGTCTCTAAACCTGAACGGTAACGGCTTCGTCCTCTGACTACGATTGTGAAAAACGTTTTGGATTTGTTG
>NW_023458556.1:81733665-81742738 GCF_013731165.1 Rhagoletis pomonella
GTATTCTACCACCTGAGTATGTTGAGGTGACACTCAGCAGAAATGGCTGGTGGGCTAATGCTGCAACTGCCCCCGTCCCGTTAAAACCCTGGCAGGCCTCAGCAAGGCCGTATTTAGGGCCCCCCCCCCGAAATGTAGAAATGTAGGATTTTAATGCACTAAAAACTTGGAAAAAGGCAGAATGTGCTTTGAAAAAAGGCATGGTTATGGACTTCCTTTATGTACAATGTCCTTGTCCAATTAAAGATATTAAAAATACATACAGTGATCAAGAAATTATAGCCGAACCACTTTTTGCCAAGTTTTAACGTATTATTTTCGTTGTTATATAATTTTGGTTATTTTTTTTTTATAAAAATATAGTTCATTCTTAAAAAAACCCGCGTGTATTCAAGTTTCCAAATTTGTGCAATATAAAAAAAAATCAACAAATTTTCGTACAAATTTCGAGCTTTTCCAAGAATTCTAAAAAATAAATCGTAGTTTTTAGCCATTTGAAACTTGTACTTTATTCTATTTACTAGAAATCAAACTGCATACTCAGAATCTAATTAAAAAACGAAGTTTTTACGAAAATTTGTTGAATTGTTTTTTTAATTGCATAGATTTTTAAGGCAATGGCACTCGATTGGTCCATTTGTACAGATAGGTACATTTTTATATTCGGCTATTGGTACAAAAAAAAAAAACAAAAAGGGAAATTTTTCTTTTTGTAGTCAAAATAGTTTCTTAAAGGATTTTTTGGAAAAAATCCCCTCAGATGACAAAACAGTTCAGGCTTAAAAAATCTACACTGCCGGAACAAAGTATTGGCACAGCAAATTTTTCACAATATATGCCACAATTTTCATTCTAATATTTTTAGGCTAAATTCGTTTAAAAATATGGTTCATTCTACAACAAAAAACATAAAAATATAATTCCTAAACTCGCCGACCCCCAAAGCTGACTCATCAGGGGGGGTTTCAGCACCACCCACGGTAGGCGAGGCGAAACCCCCCCCGTCCTATCGATCGTATTCCTGGGGGGTCCTTAACGGGAAGTCCTTCTGGAGGCAATAGCGCGTCGGAACCGACGCACGTAACTGTTTCTGGGGGGGCAGGTGCTGTCACAACAGGGAGAGCAGGAGTGCCGGAACCAACCTCCGCGCGGGTCTTTAGGCAGGGGGCAGAGGTGAGTGAGCGGTTAAGGGGGGTGCTTGACGGAATCGCCAGCACCAGTTCGGGCTCCTCACCTAGTTTTCCTGGTGCGTCCTCGAGGGCTCCCCAAAAGCAGCCTTCTGGAAAGCCCAAACGGCAGGCTTCGTCGAGTCGAAAGGCGTACTCAGACAGACGCATGGCAACCAAGATTTTGGCACGCTACGGTGGTCAGGATGTTTCTCAGCTGTCTGAGAAGCATGCTAAAACGCTCGAGTGGGCCAAAGGGGTGCTACGTGGTCTGGATGGCGGTTCAAAGTGTCCGACCAAAAGAGATGCGAGTGCATCTCATGCAGCTCCTAAGAGACAGAGGTCTCAAGAGGGAGAAAACTCCGGGGCAAAGAGACCTAGGACTGGGGGTGGACCTGCCCTGTTTAGCGAAATCGCTAAGCAGGCGGGATCAATTACCCTGGGGGTCATTGATAGAAGCAGGGAGCAGGGTGGTTAGAGGAAGCTCTCCAAGATGCGAGGATGCTGGATGGCATCACGGCATCCATAAGATGATTGTTTGCGCCGACGAACGTTCGGCGTCAATGTATAAGGCTGGAGTGTCTCTGGTGGGGAGGTTTGGAAGGGTGCCAAGCTAGAAGCCGTGGAGGAAAAGGTCCTTCCTTCCCGTCCGCATTCTCGTGTCTGGCTCCCCCCCGAGCCCTCCGCACCAGAGGAAATCCTCCGGTACTGCAACCCGCAACTGCCCACGCAAAGCTGGAGGGTTATCAGATTTGAGGGGTCCGAGGAATCGCATCGGCAAGCGCTGATTTTACTTAACGCGGAGTCCCTCGATCCCCTCGCTGAGTTAGGGGGAGTCATAACTTATGGCTTCGAAAGGGTAGTCCTTAGGGTCTACCAATCTGATGCCAGAAGGGATGGCTCTCAACCTCCGGAGGCGCCGATGATAGGCCAGCCCGAGGCGGAGGAAACCCCCATGAGCATGGAGGTAGAATCCGCAACATGAGAAGCTGAAAGTGTTGGGGATGCCCTCTCAACCGGGTGATCCGTCATCAGTATCGGACGGTTTTATGGCAGGGTGGAGGAAGAGAGGCTTCTAGCCTCGGTCAACGAGGACGCCGAACAGACGTGGCTGGAGAAAACTTTGGAGGATGAAGATCCTGCAGATAAATCTCCAACACTCTAAGGCGGCGTCCGTAAATCTTCTCATCCACCTTGTGCAAGGTGGAGCCGACGTAGTCCTGATCCAGGAGCCGTGGCTGAGCAGTAACGGTATCTCCGGGATTAGGACACCTAAGTTTAATCTGATGGTGCAGAAACAAGCAGGTAGACCAAGATCCTGTTTGCTCATCAGAAACTCAAGCTCAAAGCACTAATTTACCTAATTTCAGCAATGAGGACACTGTGACGGTTAGGGTGGAGGGCGGCGCCAGAGAGCTCTGGCTCGTTTCCGCGTACATGGCGCATGAGACGAGGTGGAACCACCTCCACTATTGCTGCGTGAGATCATAGCTGAAGCGAGGCGACGAAATGTCGACATTATCATTGGATCGATGCGAACTCGAGGCACTCGTGCTGGGGAAGCTCAGACATCAATGCGAGAGGTGAGTCGCTTTTTGATTTTATTCTAAGTGAGGACTTAGGTATTTGTAATAAAGGTAACGAACCGACCTTTATCACTGCGGCCAGGCAAGAGGTCCTCGACCTTACCCTTGCCTCGTCTTCTTTATCATCCCGTATTTCTGATCGGAGGGTTCTTCAGGAGCACTCCTTCTCGGACCATAGATATATTCAGTTTTATCTGGACGAAGATCGTCCTAAAATTATCCCCTATAGAAATCTTAGGAGAACAAATTGGGACCTCTACAGCCAAAAATTGCGGGAACTACTCCCAGAGGCCCCTCCGGTAAACTTAAGCACTGAAATCTCGATTGAGGACTCGGTAGAGAAATTTGCATCATCCTGTAGGTGTGCCATTGACAGCTCATGCCGGCTGAGCAGGCCCTCGGGCAAAGTCCGACCGAAATGGCGGACGATGGAACTCGCGGAACTTAGGGCGTCGAGCAGGCGCCTTTTCAACAAAGCCAGGAAGAGTGGACAACACTCCGACTGGGAACTCTACAAGGTCGGACTGGGTATATATAAGACCGAGATAAGAAAGGCCAAAACTGAGTCGTGGAGAAATTTCTGCGAAGTAGTAGAAGATTGTCACGAATCGTCTCGATTTAGGCGAATCCTTGCGAGGAGTCCTGTACCTCTGGGATACTTGAGGGACGAAGAGGGAAACTGGGCTATGAGCGGAGGGAAGTCGCTTAAGCTACTCCTTGACACTCATTTCCCAGCAAACCCCACACCGTGTGAGCTTACCGGTGTCGGTACGGTTGGCTGCCCAACATTCTCCGGTGAACTACTGGAGAAACGCCGACTGCTTTGGGCGATTGACTCTTTCAGGCCCTTCAAGGCCCCCGGACCGGATGGCATTATTCCTGCGCAGCTGCAAGAGGCTGTCGAGGTCTCGTGTCGCTGGCTCACCCCAATCTATGCGAGCTGCCTAGAAAGGGGGTACATCCCGAGAGCCTGGAGGAGGGTGAGGGTCACCTTTATCCCCAAAGCAGGAAAAAGCTCTCATGTGTCTCCGAGGGACTTCAGGCCAATCAGTATCTCCTCCTTCTTACTGAAGACTTTCGAGAGGCTCATTGACCTGTATATAAGAAACAGGATTCCTCGAGAGCGATTGAGCCTCTCCTAGCATGCGTATCTAAAAGGCAGATCCGTGGAGTCTGCCTTGCACTCAATTGTTAAAATCATAGAGGAGACTCTTATGAACAAAGATTTTGTAGTTGGCGCCTTCCTTGATATCGAGGGGGCTTTTAATAATGTGTTACCTGGGGCGATAGTAAGAGCGCTAACTAAGTTTGGAGTCGAGAGCGACTTAGTTGGGCTTATCTCTAGCATGTTGTACGACAGAACTGTCATAGCGGAATGGGGAAATGCCTCTGACCAGCGTAAAGTGAGCAGAGGAACCCCGCAGGGAGGCGTCCTTTCCCCCTTTCTCTGGATAGTCGTAATAAACGACATCTTGGAGGAGTTGAAAAGGAGAGGATACCGGGTTATTGCCTACGCGGATGATGTGGCCCTCATCGTCAGGGGAAAGTTCCTGGACACTCTGTATGATCTCATGAAAGGGTATCTGAATTTGGTCACAAACTGGTCTTCTGGCTGTGGACTTGCTATAAATCCTGGAAAGACGGAGCTCGTACTATTCACCAGGAGGTATAAAGTGCCTCATGCCCAGCTTCCCTCTATAGGAGGTGTTTCCCTTGCTATTTCTGACGGTCAAGTTCCTGGGTGTGATCCTGGACAGGAAGTTATCATGGAAGCCAAATATCGAGGAGCGAGTAAAAAGGCATCAGTGGCTCTTTACTGCTGTAAAAATGCTATAGGGAAGAGATTGGGCCTCTCTCCAAAAGTGATATATTGGCTGTATGAAACCATAGTGAAGCCAATCATGTTATACGGGACCATTGTCTGGTGGAATTCACTGGGAAAGTCTACTCTTGTTAGGAAGCTAGAGCGCGTGCAAAGAGCTGCCCTCGTTGGAATCAGCGGGGCGCTCCGGACCACTCCAACTCTAGCACTAAACGCTATGCTCAGCGTCGCACCTGTTGACATCGCGGGAAGAGTAACGGCGGTCCGCTCGGCCATCAGGCTCAAAAACTCTGGGTTCTGTTTGAACACAGCACACGGCCACTCGACGATTATCAAAAGTTTCGATTTCCTTCCGGAAAAATTGGACTGGCGTGTTCCGAGGCTGGCCCCAAACGCATCCTTCTCCACGCACATTCCTCCAAGGAGCGAATGGGAGAATGGCAGTCTCTGGAACAGGGGTCCAATAAACATATTCACGGACGGGTCGAAGCTGGATGGGAGAGTCGGTGGAGAGGTCTACTGTCGGGAACTCTCGATAGACCGGACCTCTGGAGCGTCTTTCAAGCAGAGGTGGCCGCTATAAAAGAGGCAGCCGATTGGCTACGCACCAACCCCCTGCCAACAAGGAGGGTGAATATCTACTCTGATAGCCAAGCGGAATTAAAGCGTTGGGATCGCTTATGGTGCGATCGAAACTGGTCGGGGAATGCCTGACCTCTCTCTCAAGTACCTCGGAATACTTCCAAATCAAGCTGAATTGGGTACCGGGACATAGTGACATCACTTGAAACTGCAGGGCTTATGAATTGGCTAGGCAGGGCACCCTCGAGGCCATTACCTCGGATAGGGAGGGCGTAGGAGTTCCGTTGGCAACCTGTGACCTGCTTCTGGAAAGATGGGCTCACAGTCGGCTCAGCGAGCGCTGGGAATAAACCCCGACATGCAAAGTTGCAAGGTTGTTGTTGTTGTAACAGCATACAAACTCCCCAAAGACTTTTTGGGGAGTGTTGCTGGAGTGACAGTCCTTGGCCAGATATAAATCTGGGTCGTTCCGGTTACGTAGACCCGACTGTCGTGGTTGCAAGGTCCCTCTGGCCGGTTGTTGACCGCGGGCGATCAAGGGAGCTTCTGCAGCTGGCTAAGCGCCACCTCTCAATCCTCACAGGTGTACTGACCGGACACTGTCCTTTAGGAACCCACGCGGTGGACTTAACATCGTCACAGACCCCTACTGCCGCAGCTGTTTGGAAGATGAGGTGGAATCATCTCAATACTTCCTTCTCAGCTGCCCGGCAATCGCAAGACTAAGGTTTAAGCACCTCGGTGCTCATTTCTTCAACACTCCTGAAAAGCTCTCCGGAGTGGACAGCAGCTGCCTGCGGAACTTTGTTCTGAGCACCCAGCGCTTCTCTTAGCTTCTAACACAGAATATTTTAGTTGCCGTTCAAAGAACTTGTGGAAATGTGGTAGCACAATGGACAATCCAATTAATGTCTAAGTGAGGCCCCTGGTGGGGTCTGCCACAACAACCTAACCTAAATGGCTTTAGTGAGAAGCTTTATAAGGCAGAAATACACACGGAGACAGTGTTGGGCGTTAATCAATTAATTTTTCTATCATACCACTAACAGCCAAACAGCAAACAAAAAACCAACGGACTGTGATACGTTTTCGATGCATTTTTCAAGCCCTTGTGTTTATTTTAGATATAATAATGACATAAAACTATTACACACGGTGCAACTGTTTAATAACATCTTTTCTCGCACTTGGAATAGTTTCTCGGTGCTTCCGAACTCTCAAAAACAATGCTTGTTTTTGTTCCTCACTTTTGGCAAGTATGTTGTTGAAGCTTTGAGCGAGCACCACTCTACGCTCTGCGGTATCGTTTACAACTTTTAAATTCATTATAAGTGATTTTAATTTATTATAATTTTTATTTGTTGGCCAGTTTTCAGCATTATATTTCAGGAAGGTAACATCCTTAAAACCAAGAATCGTGAAAAATCGTTTGCTGTTAACCGATACAAAATTTTCTAACTTAAGATTTTTGATATTTTCGATATCTATTTCAGCTCTAATGTTTCTATCATTTCTCTGGTACTCGCATTGGCTACATTTCTCTACGTCTGATGCATTTAATTCTGCAATTTTGTTCTTTGTTTGTATACAAACTTCTTCATCAAACAACGATAGGCAAACAACTTCCTCCGAAAGGTACCACAAGTGACGACAAAACTTTTTTAAGGCTGCAGAACCAATGTCATTGTCAATTTTCTTAAAATCAACTAATTTCTTCAACAAGTAAGAAAGTCTAAGTTCGGGCGGAGCCGAACATTAAATACCCGGCGCAAGTATTAAATATATGTTTTCCACCTTTCCGAAAGCTACCGCTAAATGATAAGCCGGGGTGTATACATTTTAAGTAAATTAGCGTCCTTAAATTTCGAAATATTGAAATTTCAAGCATTTCTGAAATTTACCGTTATATGAAAAGCGGACTCAATTTTAGTCCGATTTCAACAATTTTCAACGGTTTGCTTTTATGTGGCAAGCACAATAACCATACCGAGCTTGGTACAAATTGCTAGAACGGTTAGCGAGATACATATATGTGATCACAAGTGGGCGGTGCTACGCCCATTTTCCAAAATTTTGTCATAAACGTATTTCTTGGTGAAAAATTGTTGCAACCATCAATTTTGAATAAATTAGCTACAATATTTACTGATTTATCGAAGATTTTGTATTTCTCGAAATTACCGTTATATGGGATGTGGGCGTGGTTATTGTCCGATTTTAGAAATTTTCGGCCATTTGGTATGTTGTACCAGGACCAACAATTGTGCCAAGTTTGGAAGAAATTGGTGCTGCGGTTATCAAGATATACACATGTAATATTCTTATTTTCCGTCTAAAACTCATTGCAAATATCAATTTTGAGTGAATTATCTTCAGTAGTTACTAAAATATCGCAGTTTTCGTTTTTCTGAAAATTACCGTTATATGGAAGGTAGGCGTGGTTATTGTCCGATTTTTAAAATTTTCAGCCATTTAGTATGCTGTACTAAGGCCAATAACTGTGCCAAGTTTGGAAAAAATTGGTGCAGCGGTTACCAAGATATACACATGTAACCATAAGTGGGCGTGGCTACGCCCATTTTCCAAAAATTTATAATATTCATGTTTTCCGTCTGAAACTCATTGTAAGTATCAATTTTGAGTGAATTATCTTCAGTAGTTACTAAAATATCGCAGTTTTCGTATTTCTTAAAATTACCGTTATATGGGAGGTAGGCGTGGTTATTGTCCGATTTCGCCCATTTTCAATACCATCCGTCCTACGCCCAAAAGAAGTTCACGTACCAAGTTTCGTTAAGATATCTCAGTTTTTACTCGAGTTATCGTGTGCACAGACGGACGGACGGACGGACAGACAGTCACCGCTTAATCGATTTCTCTTTTCATTCTGATCATTTATGTATACATTTGTCTATATCTATCTCGATTCGTTTTGCCTGTTACAAACAACCGTTATGTGAACAAAGTTATAATACCCTTGTGCACAAGTGCGCTCGGGTATAAAAACATTATATCATTTGTGTCTTTGTTACAAGTGTGTATGTGTTCGGATGGTACAATGCGCCATTTTCAATTGAAGCACTGCGAAATGATATAATGTTTTTGAAGAAATTAGTTGATTTTAAGAAAATTGACAATGACTAACGCCCAACACTGCCTCCGTGTGTATTTCTGCCTTATAAAGCTTCTCACTAAAGCCATTTGCTGTTCGGAGGCGGCGTAAAGCTGTAGGTCCGTGGCCTTTCTGTGACAACATCAATAATATTTGCAATGACTACACTGAGGGAAAAAAATATTAAAATCAAATAGAAACGTAATTGATCTTACTATAAACGGCAACGAAAGTACTGTATATTGGTAAATATTCAATTCAATTACGCGCATATTAAAATGAATGCGTTCATACTGAAAAAGCATCCGCGAAGTGAATAAACAAGACAAAAACTAAAAAAAAAAAATTTATTTGCATGTTGCCTGCAGTGGAATTCGAACCCTGACCATCTCCGCATATCAACAACTTGTGGCAAGCATCTTTGCGCACTCAGCAGCCGGATTCCAGCTGTTGCGGGAATCCACGGATCCCTTCTGTATTTCAGAGGAACGGTTCACTGAAATTTTTCGACTTCCAAAAGAAATATGTAGAAATGTTTTTAATGAAATCCGCCCCTTTATGTTGCAAAGGACATCAAGTTGTGGATTGTCGAAAGTTTTAAGGTTCCTTGTAGCATTGCGATTTTTCGCTCAAGGTATGTACATATATGCATATATATATATATATATTCAATGTTGTATTAATTGAATTCATACTTTTTCAGGAAGATCAACGTTCGGTGGGACAAGACTTCTTACTTAATGTATCCCAAAGCAGCATCAGTAGATGCATTAGAGAAATTGCCAGTATCATGGACAAATACTTG
>NW_023458556.1:81742838-81743910 GCF_013731165.1 Rhagoletis pomonella
TTGCCATATTGTGGTGTAGAACATAAGCTTTCTAGTGTTAAGACTCAAACATTGTAATTTAACCTATGGTTGTATGTTTGATTTAAATTTAATGAAATGAAAATGAAAAGCAGGTCCCTACGCACTGTGCTAATTCCGACTTGTAAATTATCGTTGCTTTTTCCCCACTTTTTCATTTTTGCTAACCCAACACAATCAAGCGCAGCTATTCCGCTACGATTTACACTTGATCATGTGGTTGTTGGTTTTGTTGGTTTTTGTTAATAATTCTATTTTTAGAATGTTTAACTTTTAGGTGTGCTCGTCTGTAAGTTGTTTGTTTTTGTTATTTTATGGCCTTATAACAATTATATTCAAAAATTTTTATTGAGCTCGAGGCCGTTTTTAATGAAAAACTTATTGTGGAAAGCAACAATAATTTGAAAAAATGGTAGAAGTGATAGGTATTTCGGAAATCACCACATTTCCTCATCAGACTTTTTTCAGTAGGATTCGAACCGACGATCCCACTGACTCAGCCAGTTGCGTACGCACTGTGCTAAGTCCGAATTAGCGTTGCTTTTTTCCCCCTTTTTCATTTTTGCTAAGCCAACACAATCAAGAGCAGCTATTCCGCTACGATTTACACTTGATCATGTGGTTGTTGGTTTTGTTGGTTTATGTTAATAATTCTATTTTTAGAATGTTTAACTTTTAGGTGTGCTCGTCCTTAATTTATTTGTTTTTGTAATTTTATGACCTTATAACTATATATTATGAAAAACTTATTGTGGAAAAGCAACAATAATTTGAAAAAATTGTAGAAGTGATAGCTATTTCGGAAATCACCATATTTCCTCATCAGACTTCTTTCAGTAGGATTCGAACCGACGATCCCACTGACTCAGCCAGTTGCCTACGCACTGTGCTAAGTCCGACTTGTAAATTATCGTTGCTTTTTTCCCACTTTTTCATTTTTGCTAAGCCAACACAACCAAGCGCAGCTATTCCGCTACGATTTACACTTGATCATGTGGTTGTTGGTTTTGTTGGTTTTTGTTAATAATTCTATTTTTAGAATGTTTAACTTTTA
>NW_023458556.1:81744010-81745728 GCF_013731165.1 Rhagoletis pomonella
TTTATTGAACTCGAGGCCGTTTTTAATGAAAAACTTATTGTGGAAAAGCAACAATAATTTGAAAAAATTGTAGAAGTGATAGCTATTTCGGAAATAACCACATTTCATCATCAGACTTCTTTCAGTAGGATTCGAACCGACGATCCCACTGACTCAGCCAGTTGCCTACGCACTGTGCTAAGTCCGACTTGTAAATTATCGTTGCTTTTTTCTCTCTTTTTCATTTTTGCTAACCCAACACAATCAAGCGCAGCTATTCCGCTACGATTTACACTTGATCATGGGGTTGTTAGTTTTGTTAATTTTTGTTAATAATTCTATTTTTAGAATGTTTAACTTTTAGGTGTGCTCGTCCTTAAGTTATTTGTTTTTGTTATTTTATGGCCTTATAACAATTATATTCAACAATTTTTATTGAGCTCGAGGCCGATTTTAATGAAAAACTTATTGTGGAAAAGCAACAATAATTAGAAAAAAATGGTAGAAGTGATAGCTATTTCGGAAATCACCACATTTCCTCATCAGACTTCTTTCAGTAGGATTCGAACCGACGATCCCACTGACTCAGCCAGCTGCCTATGCACTGTGCTAAGTCCGACTTGTAAATTATCGTTGCTTTTTTCCCACTTTTTCATTCTTGCTAGGCCAACACAATCAAGCGGAGCTATTTCGCTACGATTTACACTTGATCATGTGGTTGTTGGTTTTTGTTCATAATTCTATTTTTAGAATGTTTAACTTTTAGGTGTGCTCGTCCTTAAGTTATTTGTTTTAGTTATTTTATGGCCTTATAACAATTATATTCAACAATTTTTATTGAGCTCGGGCCGTTTTTAATGAAAAACTTATTGTGGAAAAGCAACAATACTTTTAAAAAATGGTAGAGGTGGTAGCTATTTATTTCGGAAATCACCGCATTTCCTCATCAGACTTCTTTCAGAAGGATTCGAACCGATGATCCCACGTACTCAGCAAGTTGCCTACGCACTGTGCTATGTCCGACTTGTAAATTATCGTTGCTTTTTCCCCACTTTTTAATTTTTGCTAACCAAACACAATCAAGCGCAGCTATTCCGCTACGATTTACACTTGATCATGTGGTTGTTGGTTTTTGTTAATAATTCTATTTTTAGAATGTTTAACTTTTAGGTGTGCTCGTCCTTAAGTTATTTGTTTTTGTTATTTTATGGCCTTATAACAATTATATTCAACAATTTTTATTGAGCTCGAGGCCGTTGTGGAAAAGCAACAATAATTGCAAAAAATGGTAGAAGTGATAGCTATTTCGGAAATCACCGCATTTCCTCATCAGACTTCTTTCAGTAGGATTCGAACCGACGATCCCTCTGACTCAGCCAGTTGCCTACGCACTGTGCTAAGTCCGACTTGTAAATTATCGTTGCTTTTTTCCCGCTATTTCATTTTTGCTAAGCCAACACAATCAAGCGCAGCTATTCCGCTACGATTTACACTTGATCATGTGGTTGTTGGTTTTTGTTAATAATTGTATTTTTAGAATGTTTAACTTTCAGGTGTGCTCGTCCTTAAGTTATTTGTTTTTGTTATTTTATGGCCTTATAACAATTATATTCAAAAAATTTTATTGAGCTCGAGGCCGCTTTTAATGAAAAACTTATTGTGGAAAAATAACAATAATTTTAAAAAATGGTAGAGTGGTAGCTATTTCGGAAATCACCGCATTTCCTCATCAGACTTCT
>NW_023458556.1:81745828-81752191 GCF_013731165.1 Rhagoletis pomonella
TAGAATGTTTAACTTTTAGGTGTGCTCGTCCTTAAGTTATTTGTTTTTGTTATTTTATGGCCTTTATAACTATATATTATGAAAAACTTATTGTGGAAAAGCAACAATAATTTGAAAAAATGGTAGTAGTGATAGCTATTTCGGAAATCGCCACATTTCCTCATCAGACTTCTTTCAGTATGACTCGAACCGACGATCCCACAGACTCAGCCAGTTGCCTACGCACTGTGCTAAGTCCGACTTATAAATTATCGTTGCCTTTTCCCACTTTTTCATTTTGGCTAAGCCAACACAATCAAGCGCAGCTATTCCGCTACGATTTACACCTGATCATGTGGTTGTTGGTTTTGTTGGTTTTTGTTAATAATTCTATTTTTTGCATGTTTAACTTTTAGGTGTGCTCGTCCTTAAGTTATTTGTTTTTGTTATTTTATGGCCTTATGACAATTATATTCAACAATTTTTATTGAGCTCGAGGCCGTTTTTAATGAAAAACTTATTGCGGAAAAGCAACTATAATTGTAAAAGATGGTAGAAGTGATAGCTATTTCGGAAATCACCACATTTCCTCATCAGACTTCTTTCAGTAGGATTCGAACCGACGATCCCACTGACTCAGCCAGTTGTCTACGCACTGTGCTAAGTCCGACTTGTAAATTATGGTTGCTTTTTTCGCCACTTTTTCATTTTTGCTAAGCCAACACAATCAAGCGCAGCTATTCCGCTACGATTTACACTTGATCATGTGGTTGTTGGTTTTGTTGGTTTTTGTTAATAATTCTATTTTTAGAATGTTTAACTCTTAGATGCGCTCGTCCTTAAGTTATTTGTTTTTGTTATTTTATGGCCTTATAACAATTATATTCAACAATTTTTATTGAGCTCGAGGCCGTTTTTAATGAAAAACTTATTGTGGAAAATATCATATAGTTGGCAACCCTAGTGAAAAGTCATCGTGAAAATTGGCTGCTAAAAAACTTACAAGAAAAGTTAAAATAAAGTCATAAAACATAACATAAATAAAATCCACTGGATACAGTGAATCGAGTTCATTCTTAGAAGCATTAAATAAAAGCCTTCTCTCGACGGATAAGTTCTGCAAAATAAGTGCAAACGAATAAATAAATACAATCTAGCAAACGAACACAAAAACCAATATAAGCAGTTGCGATTTGTTGCCGAGTCAGCTGTTTATATCTACGTTCTGCGGCTAGCGCCATCTACTGGTGAGCTGTGATAATAAGCAAACCTATACATCTACGTTCTGCGGCTAGCGTCATCTACTGGTGAGCTGTGATAATTAGGAAACCTAACACAACGTCTGCACTATTCGCGGAATATTGAATAGTTGCTGGCTTTAAAAACAGATAAATATATATATATAATTAAATTAATTTGCAATTCTAACAATGTCGACGGGTACGAAATCAGCTCGATTGGTTGGTAGTTCACCCCAAAAGCCACCTACACCGCATTTAAAACCCGGTAAAAACGAGAGTCCGCCATCCTTCCTTTGTCTGTCACGACTCGAAGCAAAAATTGAGAACGTGGTGGATCTGATAACCGCTCGCTTGAAGGAGTCCGAGGATCGATGAATGCAGAGGATAAGCGAGGTAGCTGCTGATGTGGCCAATGTCAAATAAGACATGCGCAAGTTTGAGGTTAGACTCGAGAAGGTTGAGCGGGAATGTGCTAAATTTGAACTGCTGGGCCCCAAAGTAGACTCGCTTCCGGCGGAACTAAAAAAGCACGAGAACAACAGCGTTGCCGCCGATGTGATAGTGCGGGGTATACCTATTTCTACAGATGAGGTTGTTGGCGAGATTTTTAATAAAATCTGCCGGGCAGTTCAACTAGACCCTCCCCCGTTTCGAGCAGCTTTTCGTGTACGCAGCAACAGTAACTCCAAGAGTGCCCCAATAATTGTGAAGCTCCTTTCTCTTTTTTTGCTTAAAGCTTTTACTGGGTTTTACAAAACCAACAGCAGAGGAATACAACTAAGAGATATCGGATACAAGGTAGAGGAGAGAATCTTCTTAAGCGAGTGTCTCACTAAATGTAATCGGGAAATTATGCAGTTTGCTACCCAGCTTAAAAAGCAATGGCGAATTACAACTGCTTTTCCTTTGAGAGGTGAGGTGTTTGTTCGTGTCCAAACTGGTGGTACTGCCGTCAAGATCCTTTGCAAAGAGGCCTTAGAGAAACTACTGCAAAATAGCAAATGACTAAGGGGCCTTCTGATATGTTTTATTCGTAAGAAACTTTGTTACTCGCTCTGCTCTTCTTCTTTCTACCTTTTATTACTAAAGACACTCTCCCCCCTATCGTTTGTGATTATTATATGTTATAATGCGTTTGGCACATATCGGTAAATTCTATTTGCTCTTAAAGTGCGGTGTGTTCTCTTTTGTCTAAATGAGTGTGGATGATCGATTTAGTTCCAAAGACAATGACAGCACTTTTAATATGATACGTATCTTAAGTAAGCAAAAGCAAGGCTTAAAAGTATGTCATCTAAACGCTCAAAGTTTACCAGCCAAAATTGACGAGTTTAGATATATTTTGAATCTTCTGATGTAGATGTTGTGTGAGTGTCTGAAACTTGGTTCTCCTTGTGGCATAGTGATAGTATGTTCTGTGTTAATGGGTATAAACTTTTTCGTCAAGATAGAGCTAGTCATAGTGGTGGTGTTGCCGTATTTGTCAAATCTGGTTTATCTTATAAACTTAAGTGTACTTCGGAAGCTTCCAGTTCTATAGAATATCATTTTGTTGAAATTATATCTAATTGCAAGAAAATTATCATAGGCTGTGTTTACAGACCTAACAAACATGTTTCTTATGAGCAATTTATGTATTTCATCGGAAATCTTACTCTAAACTACAACAACATAATTATACCTACTTCGAGAAGGTAAATTTTCAACAGAGATGGGAAATTTGGGTCTGTATTCTGCCAACATAAGGACTCCTACACATTTCACTCAAACCAGCTGCACTCGTTTGGACTTATTTTTTGTAAGTGATATATCAAAAATACTAATCTACGACCAACTATTCGTTCCGAATTTTTCCACGCACGATCTCATCTTTCTGACATTTGATTTCATGAGCATTTGTAATGAGTTATCGTTTTCATATCGGGACTTTCAACACATTGATTATAAGCAACTTGAAGTGGCTGTCGATGCTACCGATTGGGGATCCGTCTACAACTTCGTTTCTTCAAACGATCAGATCAATTTTATTCAGACCCATATTAATACACTCTTCGAAGAATTTGTTCCGCTCGTAACTAAATCAACCAGTGTTCGTAACCGCCCTTGGTTTAACAATTATATTAAGAAACTGATTCACAAGAGCAACGCAGCTTATCGTAAATGGAAGCGATCTAGGTGTCAAACAACCCACAGTGATTTCAAGGCTCGGAGAAGAGAAGTTACCAGAGCCATAAAACAGCAAAAGCTTAAGTATTATGAACATCAATTCAGCATTGCAATAGGTTCTAAAAAGACATGGGAACGTATTCATGAAATCGGGATTGGTAACAAAAGCAATTATGTGTCGGAAAATTTAGATGTGAATGAGCTTAACAAAATTTGTGCAATTGTCTGCTGAATGCTGCAATATATGTCCTGTAAGGTATAGTACTTGTTTGAATGTTACGTCTTCTGGTTTTTTGTTTCAAAAGTGTTGATGATTGTGAAGTTGTTCAGTCTATACTTAGCGTTAAGTCGAATGCTACTGGTACTGATGGTATTCATCCTAAGTTCTTCAAGTGCATTCTACCTAAAATTCTACCTTACGTAACTTTTGCTCTGAATACCATCTTGGTAACTTCGGATTTCCCACTCTGCTGGAAAAGAGCTAAGATAGTTCCAATTGAAAAACCCAATGGTGATTATAGGCCTATTGCGATACTTCCCTTCCTGTCCAAAGTCCTCGAGCACATTATGCACCGCCAGATAAATCTCTACTTAAGTCGCAACTCCTTGCTTAACCCTTACCAATCTAGATTTAGGTCTAACAGGAGTTGCACAACGGCACTCATTAAAGTTTCTGATGATATTAGACAGAACATCGACAACAATCATGTTACCTTTCTAACCTTTCTTGACCATTCAAAAGCCTTTGATACCGTTAGTCATGAAATCCTATGTCTAAAACTTAAAAACTTATTTAACTTCTCACAAACGGCCTTAAATTTAGTGAAATCGTACATTAGTGATCGTTCACAGGTAGTAAGTGCTGGCAACGTAACATCCAGCTGTTTACCTATAACCCGGGGCATTACCCAGGGTTCAATTCTGGGTCCATTGTTGTTTTTGTTGTACATTAACGACCTACATAATGTCTTAAAACATAGTGATGTGCTTATCTATGTAGATGACGTTCACTTATATGTAAACTGTCCTTTTGCGTCCATTAATAACTGTATTACTAACCTGAATTCTGACTTAGAACTCGTAAATAGGTGGGCTTGCGATAATGGTTTAGTCCTGAATCCAAACAAATCCCAGTGCATCGCTGTTTATAAGAAGACGTTCAATATTGACGACTTTATGGAAACAAAACTCAACAACTTTGTGATAAAATTTGTGGACACTGCTAGGAACTTAGGGGTCTTTTTTAATAGAACTTTGTCATGGAGTACCCACATTTACAATACAATAGGCAAGGTTTATGGCATGCTTCGGTCTTTATGGACTACGCAACACTTTACACCAGTGAGAACTCGACTGCTTTTAGCTAAAACTTTTTTGTTACCAACGTTATTGTATGGCTGTGAACTGCATGCTAGTTGTGACAGTGAGTGTCGTGGTAAACTTAATGTCCTCTATAACAACATCGCAAGGTATGTCTATTGTATTAAACGTCGTGACCACATTTCTGTGTTTGCCACCCAAATTTGTTCAGTACCGTTTGATGACTTACTAAAACTAAAATGTCTTACACTCCTTCATAAGATCATTACAACTCAGGAGCCCAAGTATCTTAAAGAACGGATTCAGTTCACTAAATCGTCTCGATCACTTAATATACTTAGTATGAAATTCAGTTGCTTAGTTACAGAACGACAGTTCTTTGTTTTCGCTGTCCGTCTTTGGAATGCTCTGCCTCATAAAATTAAAAACATAAAACGCACACTGCAATTTAAGAATGAATTATTACGCTATTTGTTAAACGAGTACTAGAGATGTATACCTGTAACCTCCATGTCTGTCCCTCGTATTTTTTCTGTCCTCCCCTACTGTTTCTTCTTTTTAATTACTCTCCTTTTGTTTAATTATTTGCCATATTGTGGTGTAGAACATAAGCTTTCTAGTGTTAAGACTCAAACATTGTAATTTAACCTATGGTTGTATGTTTGATTTAAATTTAATGAAATGAAAATGAAAAGCAGGTCCCTACGCACTGTGCTAATTCCGACTTGTAAATTATCGTTGCTTTTTCCCCACTTTTTCATTTTTGCTAACCCAACACAATCAAGCGCAGCTATTCCGCTACGATTTACACTTGATCATGTGGTTGTTGGTTTTGTTGGTTTTTGTTAATAATTCTATTTTTAGAATGTTTAACTTTTAGGTGTGCTCGTCTGTAAGTTGTTTGTTTTTGTTATTTTATGGCCTTATAACAATTATATTCAAAAATTTTTATTGAGCTCGAGGCCGTTTTTAATGAAAAACTTATTGTGGAAAGCAACAATAATTTGAAAAAATGGTAGAAGTGATAGGTATTTCGGAAATCACCACATTTCCTCATCAGACTTTTTTCAGTAGGATTCGAACCGACGATCCCACTGACTCAGCCAGTTGCGTACGCACTGTGCTAAGTCCGAATTAGCGTTGCTTTTTTCCCCCTTTTTCATTTTTGCTAAGCCAACACAATCAAGAGCAGCTATTCCGCTACGATTTACACTTGATCATGTGGTTGTTGGTTTTGTTGGTTTATGTTAATAATTCTATTTTTAGAATGTTTAACTTTTAGGTGTGCTCGTCCTTAATTTATTTGTTTTTGTAATTTTATGACCTTATAACTATATATTATGAAAAACTTATTGTGGAAAAGCAACAATAATTTGAAAAAATTGTAGAAGTGATAGCTATTTCGGAAATCACCATATTTCCTCATCAGACTTCTTTCAGTAGGATTCGAACCGACGATCCCACTGACTCAGCCAGTTGCCTACGCACTGTGCTAAGTCCGACTTGTAAATTATCGTTGCTTTTTTCCCACTTTTTCATTTTTGCTAAGCCAACACAACCAAGCGCAGCTATTCCGCTACGATTTACACTTGATCATGTGGTTGTTGGTTTTGTTGGTTTTTGTTAATAATTCTATTTTTAGAATGTTTAACTTTTA
>NW_023458556.1:81752291-81756714 GCF_013731165.1 Rhagoletis pomonella
TATTTCTTAATAAATAATAGTATTAAATCATCCACTCGAGTCTCTATTAACAAATTAGCAAAGTGGTTATGCTATAAATGGTGACCCCGACGTGATGGAAGTGGATTAAGAAATTTGGTTTGACTCGTTCGACACAACGCCCACACGTGTAGCGAAACGCCAAAGTATCATCGCGATTTTTACTGCATTTACACGAACAACACAGCAAAGGACCACAAAATTGTACAAGAGTCAAAGTCAAGGGTGCTCCGTGCTAACGTGGTGTTCCAGCTCGCACTAGCGCGATATGCCGTTGGACCATACACCGACCAAGCTATCAGACAGCCACGCGTCTGCTTCATTGGGTAAAACGTTGTTGGACGTTTCTCCACCGCCTGAAACGAACATGAGCACTATCCACGGTCAATCGACAAGCCAAGCAGCTGCACCCACGGCACCAGCCGCTGTAGAAGCTGTGTCCAGCTACAAGATACCACCGTTCTGGAAAACCCAACCCAGACTATGGTTCATCCAAGCCGAAGCCGTGTTTCACAGCAACCGTATCGCATCGGATCTGGCCAAGTACAACCAAGTCGTTAGCGCTCTGGATACGGACTCCATACTGCAGATGGCCGATTTCCTACACAATCCGCCTGATAATGATAAGTATGCTAAATTCAAAGACGAAATAATAAAACGATTCACCGAATCCACAGATCGTCAACTGCATCGAGCCCTCACTGAAATACAGTTGGAGGACAAGAAGCCCAGTCAGCTTTTACGTCAGCTAAAAATCCTCACAGGCAGCTCTGCAACAGGAGACGTACTCCGAGTCAGGTGGCTCGCACTGCTACCACCAGCAATCGTGAGGTGCATAAAGCTCCTTAGAAATACAACGCTTGAAGAACAGGCAGAGATCGCTGACGAGCTGATGGAAAATCAGACTGGCACGGGCGTAATGGCCACGTACACCAACCCTAGCCATGCAGTAGCAGACCGCAAGCTCGCGGATACCATCCTTACAAGCCTGGCCAAGGACATTACCAGTATGAAACTCGCCGTGGCCGACCTCGCTACCTGCACCAAAGAGCTCACGCAGACTCTCACTCAGAACCCTCCACACCGTGCATCGCGTGGTCGCGGCCAGCAACGCTCAAACGCTAGAGAGGCATCATCGGCGCCCGCCAAGCTGTGTTTCTACCATCGCAAGCATGGAGAAAAGGCTAAGCGCTGCGTGTTACCGTGTACCTTCAAAGCCAATTCGGGAAACTGATTTCGCTGTCGACCGTTCAGGCGGCCGGCGACAGCTTTTGTACCAGCACACCGCCTTCAAAAGAACATCGCCTACACATACATGATAACACGACGAACATGAGGTTCCTCGTTGATTCAGGATCAGTAATCTCACTGGTACCGAAGACCGCCATTAATCTCCAGCTCAAACAAGATGAGCTTACATTATACGCTGCCAACGGTACTATCATACGCACCTACGGCCAGAAAGTGTTGTCACTCGATTTCAATCTCCGTCGAAGGTTTAGTTGGTCCTTCATTATAGCAGATGTCAAGTCAGCTATCATCGGCGCAGACTTCCTTGCTCACTTTGCACTGATGTTGGACTTGAGGGGGCGCCGTCTTATTGACTCAGCCACATCACTCACCACGAAGGGTCAACTATCTGAGGCCATCATACACAGCATCTCCACCATCAATCAGTCCATCTGCTCAGATGACATTGATGCCAGCTATCTAGAGCTCCTCAATCGCTTTATTGACATCACGAGACCAAATACCAGCCCTATCACTGACACGAACAGTGCAACTGCTCATCACATCGAGACCACTGGACCACCAGTATTCGAGCGTCCACGGCGTCTCACTGGCGAGAAACTAAAAATTGCTAAAGACGACTTTGACCTGTTACTACACCACGGCGTCATCCGCCCGTCCAGAAGTCAGTGGGCGAGTCCAATACACATGGTTCCCAAAAAACTTGGAGGGTGGCGCACCACCGGTGACTATAGAAAACTGAACGCTCAAACCATTCCAGATCGGTATCCGGTACCCCACTGCGATGACATCCTCCAACGCCTACACGGTTCCACCGTCTTCACCACCATCGATCTCGTTCGGGCCTACCACCAAATACCAGTCGCTCAAGCTGACATACCCAAGACTGCTGTGACCACACCATTCGGACTATACGAGTTTTTGGGCATGCCTCCAGGCCTTCGAAACGCCACGCAGACCTTCCAGCGACACATGGACAATCTTTTCCGGGGTCTGGACTTCGTGGGATGCTTTATAGACGACCTTATCATCTTCTCTCGGTCTCACAAGGAACACCTTCAGCACGTGACTGCTGTCTTCGATATTCTGCGGGCAAATCGTCTGACCATCAATCCCAAGAAGTGCCAGTTTGGAAAACCAGAGGTCAGCTACCTTGGCTACACCATCAACAAGAGCGGATACTCTCCACCAGCTGAAAGAACCCAGGCGATTGCCGACTATCCAAGACCCGAGACCATCAACGATCTTCGTCGCTTCCTCGGCGTGATAAACTATTATCGCAGGTCCATCCCGGAAGCAGCCAAAACGCAAGGACCGCTCACCGACCTCCTCAAAAACGCAAAAAAAAATGACAAGCGCAAGATCCCCTGGACACCAGCTATTGAGGAAGCATGGGTAAACTGCAAACAAAGTATTGTCCACGCCACACGCATGGCCTTCCTCATACCAACCGCCCAACTCTCGCTAAGAACAGATGCATCAGATACGGCGATTGGGGGTGCACTCGAACAATTTCAAGGGAGAACCTGGCAACCACTAGCCTTCTTCTCGCGCAAACTCAGCCCAGCGGAGACCAGGTACAGCACTTATGACCGCGAACTCCTGGCTGTCTTCGCATCTATCAAATTCTTCCGACACATTCTTGAGGGGCGAAGCTTCGCAATACAAACCGATCACAAACCGCTCATATACGCATTCTCTCAACGTTCTGACAAAGCATCACCACGTCAACTCCGCCAACTCGACTACATCTCACAATTTTCAACGGAGATCGTCCACACTAAGGGATCCGAGAATGTCGTAGCTGATGCCCTGTCGAGAATCAACACCATCAACATGCCAACCAGACTGGACGCCAAAACCATTGCTGAGGCACAACAAGATGACGACGAACTGGCCACTCTGCAACATAACACATCGCTTAAGCTTCATCTGCTCAACATTGAAGGCCAAAACATATATTGCGACATCACGAACAACGCGGTACGACCGTATATTCCAGCCTCCATAAAGCGGGAGGCCTTCAATACAATCCACGGTCTTTCACACCCCAGCGGCAGATCCACGGCAAAGCAACTAAGGGAACGGTTCGTCTGGCCGGGCGTCAGGAAAGATGCACTCTTGTGGGCCAGGCAATGCATTCCATGCCAACGATCAAAAGTATATCGCCATAATCGCACCACACCGAGTCACATTGACATACCAGATAATCGCTTCGAACATATTCACCTGGACCTCATAGAGCTGCCAAAAATTGGAGATTTACGCTACTGTCTGACAATCATTGACAGATTCAGCAGATGGCCAGTCGCTATTCCACTCAAAACGATCACAGCCGACACTATAGCATCAGCATTTTATTCACAATGGGTTTGTCAATTTGGCACTCCGCTCACGATCACCACGGACAGAGGACTACAATTTGAATCAGCCCTCTTCACATCACTCTCTCGGCTACTGGGGATCAAACGCATCAGGACGACGCCGTACCACCCCCAGTCCAACGGCATGGTAGAGCGATGGCACCGTACACTCAAGGCTGCCCTCATGTGTAACGCCCAAACACCCTGGCCAGAGCTCTTACCAACCGTATTACTTGGACTTCGTGCTACGTACAAACCGGATATGAAAGCCTCTCCTGCTGAGATGCTCTTTGGGACACCTCTACGCCTACCTGGAGAATTCTTTGTTTCTGAAAGCACCCCTGCAGACCCTCAGGCATTCATAAGAGAATTCCGGCAACATATTCGAGAGGTCAGGCCAACCCCAACAGCTCATCACAGCAAACCAAAAATGTTCATCCTAAAAGACCTCGACACGTGCACCCACGTTTTCAAACGCGTAGACTCCATCAAAAAACCATTGGAGCAACCATACACAGGGCCACATGAGGTTGTAAGACGGATCGATGACAAAGTCTACGTAGTCAAAATTAATGGAGCAGACAAAACAGTTTCCACTGACATGTTGAAGCCCGCCTACATTGATGTCACCGACGATCAGCAATTACCTAGACAAACACAGATGCCAGACAACGCCAACCAAGAAGCAAACATAAAAAAGTCGTGCCATGTCCCTGCGGACCAAGACACTGGGAGGGGAGTGGATGTGGCAACCTCGCCATCTCAAACTTCAAATACACCACAAACGCTTA
>NW_023458556.1:81756814-81776626 GCF_013731165.1 Rhagoletis pomonella
ATTCTGCGCCACGGCAAATATACAGCTGGCGCGTCAACTTCGTCTTCACTTCGATGTAATGGCTAGAAAACATCGTCACTACGTCTTCAGGTACGTCCTCATCCTCCAAATGCGCTGAATACCATCAAATCTTTTTTCCAGCCGATCCACCTGCTCTATTCGGACTTCAACTGCTGCTTCGTCGCGCTACCGGAGTGCTTCAATGTTAAGGGCGGTTTTAATCGTTGTTATCTGCTGTATGAGAGAATCGCGATTCTTTTTCCTGGATTCAACTTCTTCTGCTCTTTTGGACGGCAACATGGGGCAATGCTTTGTTTGTAAATACGCAAAATCCGTGATTCCAAAATCACGTCGGGGTCACCAAATGGTTTCGTGAACGGCAAGCCTTTTTACCGACCAGTGGCAATTACAATAAAAACACAACGAAATGATCGAAAGCTAGTACAAAATAAGCCAGTTTATTAGCGCTTATGCCCTTTTGCTTCAAGATCGTGGATGGAATTATTAATGCTTCTCCTTAAAACTAGTTTTCAACTTATTGCAATCATTATACATACATATTTACGCATGTGTGTACATCATAAAATAACACTTGGGCTTGTGCAGTAAAATCACCCGATTTAGCGGTAGCATAAACAATAGATGTAAATATGTATACACATATATACATGTGCAGTGTATCAACGTATGAAATGAACACAAAAGGGAGTAAATCTATATTGAGTGTTATTAGTCAACGTATGAAATGAGCACAATAGAGAGTGCCAATAATATTGAAGGTAGATCTTATAATTAAACATCCTCCGCCTGTTGAAAGGTTTAGGCTTTCAATACGTTGTCATCGATTGGTAGAAGGCATAACTTTGCCACAGCTCGCTTGAATACGCCATTTGCAGTTTTAAGTACGGCAACACGAACTATATCATCCTTTCCACGAACAGTATCGATCACTCTAGCTAGGGGCCACTTGAGTGGAGGGCTGTTCTTAGAACCAAATCACCAGGCCTTAAGTTTGCTGAAGACGAATGCCACTTCTGCCGCTGCTGAAGAAGAGTTAAATACTCGGTGTGCCACTTCTTCCAGAAATGCTGCTGCATACAACACACACGCTGCCATCTATTGAGTTGACTTATATTAGAGTCCAGCGCAAGTGTATTTGCCGCATTTCGTTCAATAAGTACTCCTTGCATTGTACTCTACTCCCAACACATTGTTACTCTTTTTCCGCATACATACACTACTTGGCGCTGAGAGAGTAAATACTTGACGTACTTGCTATTACTCCACCAAAGTACGTACTCTACTTTCTCTCATCGCGTACGAGAGATCTTTGCTGCTGCCAAAAGGGAGTAGCAAATCTACTCTCTGTATACTTGTAGTACGGTAAGTACTTGCGTATTCAATTTCAATTCTGGTTGTTAGCCTACTAGTTGATATCGTTTGCAGCGCGGGTCAGTGAAATTGAAAGAGTAAAAATAGAATATGGAAATTGACGATGTAAGGAAATGTCTACAGCCTTATTTATAAAAAATAACGTAGATTTAGACAGTTGTTTAATGTGGCATTTTCATAAAACTTTTGTATTCAAGCAGCTTTTTAAATCTATGTATGTACTTAAATTTTTATGAAAGTATTATTTCTCGTTTCTAATTTTCTATAAAACTATTTGCAGTCATTAACCAACAAATAAGTTGTCAAAAACAATAACTTAAGCAATGCTGCTATACGAAATAAAATTATTAGTGGCAAATCAAAATTTTGAAAAGTGCCGATTTTCACATTCGATAGTGATGTACATTCGACGAGATGTACGAGCATTTTTTTCTTAAGAGCTGCATACTGATTTAAGAAATTTTTTATAGAAGAAAATTTACTTTCCATTAATTGTGCGTAATTTTATATAAATTTTTAGTTTTTCTTGAGAGCCTTTACAAATAATATAAATTTCGGAATATGTACATATGTACATACATACGCAGCCATATAACTTGATTTCAAGAGAAACGAATTTTCATTTGGCACGTTCAGAAGGCGCACCAGCTCAGTAACTGGTGCGATTGCACCTTCTGAACGCGGTGTTGCGTACTACTGATCAACTGAATAGTTGCGTGCACAGTATAGACAGTAACCAACCTTTTTGGGTTGTTGTTGTAGTAGTCGTTGTTGTTGTAGTTATATTCACTCCTGAGGAAGGCACGGGGTTGTGTGCTGCTATTTAATTGCCTTCCTCAGACTTTTTCTTAGATTTCAGGGTTGTGTGCTGTATTATTATTAGATAAATAAATTTAAGTATTTGTCAAATCGTGATTTTATTAAAAGAAAATTATAAATGGTGTTGAAAAACCACACAAACACTCGTGCGAAAGCTCTATTTTTGTGTATTGTTAAAATTTATACATGGCGTACTTATTCTTTTGTTGACTTTATGTTACTTGAGAATTTAGACAACGTGCGAGCTGCCAGGTTCCGTTATCAATATAATTAACACAAGCTTTTCCGAGTGGTTGCCTTTCAATTAAAAGGAATAAACAAATATTCGCAAATAAATTGGATAACTGACAACTAACCTACGCTTTTTGTTCTTTTCTCCATTTTAATTTTGACTCCTTATTACCGCCAACAACTTTATGTGTATACATATTTACAAGCTGTCAAAATTTTGCGTAGTCCCACGAGCTAAGTAAAAACTATGGCATTCGTATTCACAACGAGAAATCTCAAAATTTTTGTTTGGTCTTTCCAAATTTTCTCTTTTTAATCAGTTGGCAAAGGCCCTCAGTGGCAGCGCTCCGAGCGTTGGGATAGTAATTTCATGTCAATTAGTAGAAAAGTTCCATTTTGAAAAAACTTTTTATTACGGCGAGAAAAATTTACATTTCTGCTGTGCCAATTCGTAACTTTTTACTGCTGGAAATTTTTGACAGTTGCTCTGGTTCAAAAGAAGTTGAGCAATTAAAATCAGAAATTATACAAAAAAGACTTGTCTTTACTGACATTTATTCTTCTAGAACTAAAAGCCATGCATTTATTAGACGCCTTAGTAATAAAATCAAACCATCAAGCCGGGTTAAAAATTTTCATTCACCTCATAGTTAACAAAAATTTACAATCCGTAGTACTTTTCTATCAATTCTCAAATGCGTTTAATTTAAATCGTTTAGAAAATGCGTCATTTATGTATACCATTTTATGTGGAATTATTCAATAAATTTCGTTTTACACTATACTTTTTGAAACTATTTGGAGTTAATTATTTTTTGTTTATTAAAAGCAACCCTGCGTGCTTGGAAGGCGTGTGTACCAATAATTTCATCCCTAGCATATTCATCCCCGAGGAAGGCAGTCGCCAAATTCACCGAAGGTTGTTTACTGGTTATATTGTGGTTGCGTGTTAGATGATCGTAATATTTTTTTGATCATTTGAGACAAAATGTTGGTGTGTACCTTTGAGAGTTGAATTTGACAGCTAATGTATGAAGTCGTTCAAAAGAGGCATAACGATAACTGATTTTTGTTTAGCAACGGTTGCGCTCAACTGCTGCGCCTTCTGAACCTACCTATTGATAACTTTTTTTTTTTTGATAACACTGCGACAGCTCAAATTGGTATTGAGTAAAACCAAATGCAAGATAGAGTTTTTGAATTTCATTGAGTTTTTTTAATAAATACTAAAATTAGAAGTGTATGAATGGCGAAAGAAAAACTTTATCCAATTTTTTTAAATCGAAACTACATTTTTACATATGTACATATGTACTGTATGCATATATTTAATATGAAATTGAAATTTTCACATCAATTTGCGCTATCTTCAAACCCATGGTTTCAATTGTACGCATATCGTCAGGGTTTTCCCCACAACTTGGTTTTGCTGCAGTGAAGCGACAGAACAAGCGACGAGAAAAAATATATGCGGACACTTACATATATACCTTGTGGGGAAAATCTCTAGTTCTGAACTGGTGCGCTTCTAGTACATTTAGACCCAGTACTGGTTCGCGATAAATCTCTTTTGCATTTAAACAACTGGCGAATTTAACATGGCGATGTCCTAGGAAGTGTCAATTGCCCCCCGCTGCATCCCTTTTCGATAGTTCCGAACTAGTCCTAAATTCTATAGTTCCAAACCAGTTCTAAAATCGACAGACGAAAGAAAAAAGTATCATGATTTTTCAATCTTTTTGGTTCTTCCGCGTGAGCGATTTTAAGTTATTTTGGAAGAAATGTGTTTTCAATTTGAAATTAAATTTGTTTGAATGATTGTAAGAAATGTACGTTTACATACCTTTAGCTGTAGCTGAGTTTGCAGAGGGGTTGCCGCTGTTATTTCTTAGATTCCAGACTGTCCCAAGATGTTGAAATGTTAACACAAAATTTAGTTTTGTATTACCAAGCTATGAAAAAGCATCTGCGAAGCACAGAATAGAAGCGTATTTGAACGAAAAAGCCGCCGAACACATATCTATGTAAAGTAAACAAGCCCCCCGCTGCATCCCTTATTCGATAGCTCCGAACTGGTTCTAAACTCGACAAATAAGATCTAGTTCGTTCTGCATCCCTTTTTCTACAGTTCCGAACAATTTCTAAATTCGTCATTTTATATATAGATTTCTAGTGAAAAAAACTGAAAAAATTAGTCTCTTAAAAGTACCACTTTTCGCCGATTTTCGACTGGTGGGGATCTAGTTCCTATCGGACTAGTTCCTTTTTGGCGATAAAGACCTAGTACGGAACTAGAAATTTGATTCACTAGTCCGCGGTTTCCCTACAGGCTATGTATCTATGTACATACGTATCTATGCACATACATACGTATCTATGCACATACGTATCTATGCACATATGTATCTATGCACATACGTATCTATGCACATACGTATCTATGCACATACATACATATGTACTTAGGTATGTATATCAGCATTTTAGTTGAAAGTACGTTTTGCTCGTCGCTCTCTTCATCGCTCCACTACATTCCTGTCCTTAGTTTTATTTAGATACCACAAATGTATGTTTTCTTCGAAAATACTCAAGTACTACCAGTAGAGTACTCTACTGTCAAATACCTTTTACTCGCAGTAGTTGCAGAAGGCAAAGTAAATACTCTACGCGTCTTGCTATTGATCGGTAGTTTACGTACGCTTGCAGAAACTGGTTTATGCTTACTCACACTTGACCCGAACGATGAGAGTAAAGGAGGGAAAGTATTTGCGCGGCGATCGGATGTCTTGTTAGGCCCTTTAAATGGAATTGCGCAGGAGTTTAACTTATATTAAGCTCAGAAATTTCAGGCTCCACAATCGACGTAAAGGGTGCCCCAATCAGAAAGTGTGCTGGCGTAAGCACCTCCAAGTCTTCAGCATTCTCTGAGATGGGACATAAAGGCCGCGAGTTTACAATTGCGGCTATTTGTCAAACGAGCGTCCGAAGTTCCTCAAAATTTAAAGTTGATAAACCTGCAACACGATAAAAATGATATTTAGTTATTTTGATCGAAGCCTCCCAGAGACCGCCAAAATTGGGAGAGCGAGGAGGTATTAGCCTCCATTCAATGCCGTCCTTTGAGCACTGCTCATGAACTGCTTTCCAATGCTCTTGGTTGAGAAATAGTTCCTTTAGCTCTCGTAATTCCCGCTTGGCTCCAATAAAATTAGTGGCATTGTCTGACCATATAGTTTGTGGTTTTCCGCGGGTACAAACAAATCGTTTTAGAGCTGCTAAGAATGAAGCAGTTGTCAGATCTTTAACCAGCTCTAAATGAACGGCCTTGGTCGAAAAACAAATAAATAAACAAATGTAGCATTTGATCGGAGGCCGATTTCTAACTTCGAACTTATAGAAAAATGGTCCGCAAAAATCTATGCCAGTAGTAACAAATGCTCGATTGATTCTTACTCGTTCCGAAGGTAAGCTTCCCATTAAATGTTCCATCAACTTGGGCTTAGCCCGAAAGCAGCGTATACATTTACTAATGACGCGAGAAACAGTTTTTCGACCGCCAATGGGCCAGTTGTTGATGAAAACTATAGATAATCAGTTACGGGGTGTTGCTTGGGTAAAATTATTGGGTGCCTGGAGGCGAAGTCCAAAGATGAATGTTGCAGCCGGCCGCCAACTCGAAGTAATCCATTACCATCGATGAAAGGATTCAGGGATCGAATGTGCGATGAAAGTTTTATTTCTCCTTTCGCTTCTAGTGATCTATATTCCCCACGCAAGTGGGATTTTTGAATCAAACGAATTAAAAGAAAATGCCTTGTTGTAGTTCCATTGTGCTCAACGGTCCAGAGCACTTCATACTAACTGGTTGTAAAAAACGACAGATGAAGGCATACACTCTACGTAGCTTATCAAATGAATTGAGAAATTTGCAGTTTACCGAAAGATCCACCGTAGTTACAAATACAAGTGCTTCTTTCCCCCATTCGGGTAAGTCGTTTGGTAAGATGGGTGATGCTGGCCATTTGCTTTGTTCATTGCCAAGAAATTATGGCCCATATTTCCAAATGCGCATATTTAGTAGTTCCTTTGGGCTAGCTCCCTTTGAAAGTACATCAGCTGGGTTCAATTCTGACGGAATATAGCGCCATGCCATGCCCTTTGTTAGTGTCCGAATAATATTAATCCGATTAGCAACAAATATATTAAAATTAGCTGGCTCATTACGCAGCCATGATAAAACAATGCTCGAGTCTGACCAGCAAAATACCTGTCCCTTAAAAATACTTAATTTTGTTACTTTGGTTACTAGTTCTGCTAACCAAAATGCGGCGCAAAGCTCAAGCACTGTAAGCGTCTTGAGTGGCGCTACTCGCGACTTAGAACAAAGAATATTGATGCGAACGACTCCAGCTTTCTCTACATGTATGTATAAGCATGCACCAAACTTGCATCACAAAAGGCATGTATCTGTACATCGGCATCAGGCATTAGCACGTATCTGTCAAAACTAAATCGCGCGACTAATTCATATTCGCTGCAAATGTTCAGCCACGCTGTTTGAATAGACTGTGAAGGGCTCTCGTCCCAATGCAATTTTTCCTTCCAAAAGTACTGTAAGACAATTTTTGCCTTGGCCACCACAGGCCCGATTAAACCCAGGGTGTCGTATAGTCTAGCAATTGTTGATAAGATTGTACTCTTAGTTATTTACCTGGAGTTAAAAAAGGGGAAAACGAAAATATAAAGGTGTCTGAGTTAGGCTCCCAAACCAACCCAAGCGTTTTGGTGACACTAGTGCCATCATTAAACTTCAGGAAGTCTTGCCTGTCGTGTTCAGCGACATCCACCAAAACCCGATCGTCGTTTGAGCACCATTTCAATTGAAATTTTCCCAAAGAAAGCAGTGCTTTTGTTTCATTTAAAATTGCGCGAGCTTCTTCCACGGAGTTTGCACGAAAAATCACGTCGTCTACATAAAAACCTTTACAAATAGTTTCAGCTCCAATTGGATATGCATGACCCTCATCGATAGCGAGCTGCTGCATGGCTCGAATGGCTAGAAAGGAGGCAGGCTTCGTATCATAAGTGACGGTATCTTGTCTAAAAAAAAACAAAATGGTTCATTAGGAGTAGTGTCCCTTCTACGAAATCGTAGAAGAGTGTCAAAAAGGGAAGGTTGAATGGTAGGCCCTGCCATCAATATTGAATTTAACGAAAGTCCGTTGGTAGTTGGTGCAGAACCATCAAACACCACCCGCAATTTGGTTGTCGTGCTGTCGGCCTTAAATACATAGTGATGTGGCAAAAAATGTACCGGTACCTGATCGGGTATAATATCCACCGATGAAATATGCTTTCAATCGAAAAATTCTGTAATGAATATTCATCATATTGTTTTCGAAGTTCAAGATTACGCTGCAACTTGCGCTCTAGAGTTTTAAATCGACTAATGGCCTGTTGAAATGAGTCTCCAAACTCTTCGGTAGCTACCCTTTTGGGTAGTCGTACCGAATAGGCTCCAGATTCTAAACGTTGATAATTTTTTATAAAATGCTCTTCACATATATCTTCTTCAGTAGTAGTAGTTGGCGCTGAGGTGTTACACTCCTCTATTTCCCAAAAGCGTTTAACCAAATTATCCAAATCCAAATCTAAGTCACTCTCGCTTGATCCCTCAGTTGCTGCCAAACAAGAAAGCCTTGACACCTTTGCTGTCCTTCCACCAGACACCACCCAACCTACCTTAGTCTTTTGTAGAACTTGCAAATTTCTGGCCAAGCCGGCCACCAATGAGAATGTCGATGCGTTGGGGTTCAAAAAATAGTGGACTGAGGGTATGATCCAGTCAATCCCCTTCAATGAACGGCTTGGTTGGACGTCGGTAATGGTGTGCGTAACAACTGCCGACAACTTGGAAGAATAATCACTGATGCGTGAGTGTAGTTCCAGATCAACGATATGATCTGCGACAAAACCATTTTGACCTATGCTAGAAATGGACAATGAAGATTTGATTTTTCTAAGTTGAAGTTGGTTAACTAATCGATTAGTGATAAAGTTAAGCTGCGATGCAGAATCGAGCAATGCTCTACAAGGTATAATCGATCCAGCGCGATTTTTTATATAAATGACTGCGGTTGCCAAGAGAACGAAATCAATGTCAGTATCAATGGTTTGGGAACCAGAGCTTACAAGTGTTGCTGCAGAGTAAGAAAATGGCGACGCTGATGCCGAAAGCGAAGCGGACGGGTTACCCGTGATAAGCAATGAAGTTGGCGCGTCTGTCACTATAGCGGAAGTAGAAATTGATGATTGAGCGGCTGACCCAGATGAAAGGGTACCTTGATGAAGTAAATTATGATGTTTCAATGAGCAATATTTGCAGCAGCCTGACTTGCAGTTCTTTAGAGAATGACCTCCTCTTAGGCAATTCAGACAAAGTTGTTGTCTCTTCGCCTCTTTATATCGCATAGAAGGCGAAAGGCTAGTAAAGGTTTCGCATTGAGCGATTGCTTGCTGACTGGAATTGCACAATACGCAACCGTTTCACGACGTGGCTAGCGAAACCTTGCGGTTGTTGTTTAAATATGACTTATTTCCTACCTGTTTGGCTGATAATCTTGGTTTAAACGCATTTTCGACATTTTCCAGACGTTGGCAACGATTTTCTAAAAATTTCGACATCAAATTCCAAGTTGGGATTTCATTTGCAGGCGATTCTTCCTCCCATTTCGTGCTAGATGCAACGTCCAATTTTTGCGATACTAGCTGAATTAACATACAATCAGCAATCTGCTCTTTCGTACCCATAGTTTGTAGCGCGCGCAAATGGGCGTTTACGTTGTCACTTAGTTCGCGAAGCTTCGCCACGGAATCACCTTCTACCCTTTTAAGTTGTACGATATCTCTTATATGTGCCTGAAAATTTAAGCGTTTGTTATCAAACCGAGATTTCCAACGAACGTACTGTATCCAATGCAGCGTCACGCAGGCTGGAGCGAAGATGCTGAAATTTTTCAATCCTCGTCAAATCCACGTCTTGATGCACCACAGTATTGAACATTGAAAAAAAATCAGGCCACTCGGTATAATTACCGCTGAATTTTGGAATATGTAGAACTGGTAGGCTTTGTTTTGGCAGTGCGACGATAATCGATGGCTGTTCGTCCGAAGTTGACCGCATGATCGAGCGATGAGATTCTGCGCCACGGCAAATATACAGCTGGCGCGTCAACTTCGTCTTCACTTCGATGTAATGGCTAGAAAACATCGTCACTACGTCTTCAGGTACGTCCTCATCCTCCAAATGCGCTGAATACCATCAAATCTTTTTTCCAGCCGATCCACCTGCTCTATTCGGACTTCAACTGCTGCTTCGTCGCGCTACCGGAGTGCTTCAATGTTAAGGGCGGTTTTAATCGTTGTTATCTGCTGTATGAGAGAATCGCGATTCTTTTTCCTGGATTCAACTTCTTCTGCTCTTTTGGACGGCAACATGGGGCAATGCTTTGTTTGTAAATACGCAAAATCCGTGATTCCAAAATCACGTCGGGGTCACCAAATGGTTTCGTGAACGGCAAGCCTTTTTACCGACCAGTGGCAATTACAATAAAAACACAACGAAATGATCGAAAGCTAGTACAAAATAAGCCAGTTTATTAGCGCCTATGCCCTTTTGCATCAAGATCGTGGATGGAATGAATATTTCGTTATTAATGCTTCTCCTTAAAACTAGGACTGCTTTTACACAGTTCAAGTATTAAATTCATTCGCATGTGGAAGAGAGGGGGTGAGAAGAAAAGGGACGAGTACACATGCGTCTGTACCGTCAAGTCGTTTCAACTTTCTTGCTTTGCTTTTAGCATTTTCGTTGCTTCCCATTTAAAGAACCAAAAACTTGAATTCAACAGAATTGAAACGTGTAAAAGCAAATAGAAAACACAAAGGAGAATGAGCAAGAATTGCTTTCAAGTACTTGAATCATGTAAATCGGGTGTAGTTTTCAACTTATTGCAATCATTATACATACATATTTACGCATGTGTGTACATCATAAAACAACACTTGGGCTTGTGCAGTAAAATCACCCGATTTAGCGGTAGCATAAACAATATATGTAACTATGTATACACATATATACATGTGCAGTGCAGGGATGAAAAAGTAGGTACAATTGTACTTTTTTCCGACGTTTGCCGACCTAAAGGTACATTAGGTACAGTCACAAGCTTTTAGGTACAATCATCTTTTGATCAGATGAATTTTTAGCTTTTTTTCTTTTTCCTTTACCGTGCTAATATATTTACTTGTTGGCACGGGAAAAGCTTCGCTTTCGCTTTGAAGAATAAACAATTCTAAAGCAGCCACTTACGAAAGCAGAGAGAGCAGCCACCACGAAAAATTAACACTTTACTTAGCTATCCTCAAATTCGTAATTTTTATACCCGAGCGCACTTGTGCACAAGGGTATATTAATTTTGTTCACATAACGGTTGTTTGTAACAGCCAAAACGAATTGAGATAGATATAGACAAATGTATACATATATGCTCAGAATGAATAGAGAAATCGATTAAGCCATGTCTGTCTGTCCGTCTGTCTGTCCGTCTGTCCGTCCGTCCGTGTACACGATAACTCGAGCAAAAATTGAGATATCTCAACGAAATTTGGTATGTAGGTTTCTGTTAACCCAAGGTAGGTTGGTATTGAAAATGGGCGAAATCGGACAGTAACCACGCCCACTTCCCATATAACGGTAATTTCCAGAAATACGAAAACTGCGATATTTTAGTAACTACTGAAGATAATTCACTCAAAATCGATATTTGTAATAATTTTCAGACGAAAAATAAGAATATTATAAATTTTTGCAATATGGGCGCAGCCACGCCCACTTATGGTTACATGTGTATATCTTGGTAACCGCTGCACAGATTTCTTCCAAACTTGGCACAGTTGTTGGCCTTCATACAGCATACTAAATGGCCGAAAATTTAAAAAATCGGACAATAACCACGCCCACATCCTATATAACGGTAATTTTCGGAAATACGAAAACTGCGATATTTTAGTAACTACTGAAGATTATTCACTCAAAATTGAAATTTACAACAATTTTTAGACGCAAAATAAGAATATTATAAATTTTTGGAAAATGGGCGTAGCCACGCCCACATCCTATATAACGGTAATTTAGAGAAATACAAAATCTTCGATAAATCAGTAAATATTAAAGCTAATTTATTCAAAATTGATGCTTGCAACAATTCTTTACCAAGATATACGTTTATGGTAAAATTTTGGAAAATGGGCGTGGCACCGCCCACTTATGATCACATATATGTATATCGGTAACCGTTCTCCCAATTTGTACCAAACTCGGTATTTTTATTGTGCTTTCCAAATAAAAGCAAAACGTTGAAAATTATTGAAATCGGACTAAAATTACAGCCGCTTTTTATATAACGGTAAATTTCAGAAATGCTTGAAACTTCAATAATTCGAAATTTAAGGACGCTAATTTACTCAAAATTGATACACCCCGGCTTACCATCTAGCGGTAGCTTTCGGAAAGGTGAAAATACATATATTTAATACTTGCGCCGGGTATTTAATGTTCGACTCCGCCCGAACTTAGACTTTCTTACTTGTTTTCTATTAATTTTAAAACTTATTTTCACTAAGCCAAATTCAATGACATTTGCGGTTAAATGAGTGAAAACAAATTGTCAAATGGGACTAAAAAATGGTCGTTTGATTAATTTAGATCAGAATAGGCTTTCAGGCGTGTACATGCGCTACTAAAGCGGTTATATGTAAGTTTTTGGCCCATAATATTATCGATAAGAGTAGGGATAAAGGAAAGAAAGTTGTGTCAAAATATGTCGACAAAATATGACATAATAAAAACCAGCCTTTATTCGCCCATATAGACCAGTGTCTAGGATGTCTTCAAATTTCATATTTTCTTTAGATGAAAACTATAGCTATTTGACCCATATTCGCGTTTTCATTTCTGGAAATATATTTAAAATGCTTTCGAAGTTACTTACGGCAATTTGATTATTTTCTCTAGACTTGCTGCATCTATTAAAAGGAATCGGATAAATTAAAAGACTTTTCCTGTTGTTTTATACAAAGCTGGATAAAGAAGTATACTTCGCAAAGTGCGTTTTTTGTCTTTTTCGCCAATATTTTTCAGTAGTCAAAATTAGACAAAAACAGCGCTTCTCCGATTCCCAATAGACTATAGTCTATAGATATAGGCTCAGTTAAAAAAAAAAACCTAATCATGTTTAAAGTACATCCATATTTTGTATTCATGTTTTAAATAAAATTTATAAAAAAACTACAAATGATTGATGTAACTTTTTTTAGGTACAATCTGCCTCATTTAGGTACATTTGTTTTATGATATTAGGTACAATCTGAAATTTCCATTTTTCATCCCTGGTGCAGTGTATCAACGTATGAAATGAGCACAAAAGGGAGTAAATCTATATTGAGTGTCATTAGTCAACGTATGAAATGAGCACAATAGAGAGTAAATAAATATTGAGTGTTATTAGCAGGGAACGGATTTTTAGGACCTACAAACCTATAAAAAAGGCAAAATAAAATAACGAAATAGGCTGGAAAAGGCAAAATAAAATAGCGAAAAAGGCAGGAAAAGGCAAAGGCAAGTATTGCAAAAAAGGCAAAATAAGGCACTAAAAAAGACAGAAAATACGAAGAAGAGTCAAAAAATATATTTATTTTAGAAATGTTTATATTACAAGTAAAAAGAGAAAAACTACGAACTAGTTTCATTATATGAAAAATTTGTACTTTTGAATCTTTGACTATTTTATCCTTTCGAGTTTCTAACTCATAAAGCTTTAATCTCTATAGTTGTAGTAACATTGAACTACAAGATGCATTTTGAAGTTTTCTGGCAGCATTTTCATTCGATTTTCGTGAAGAAAAGCCTTGAATGTATTAAATGTGCGCTCGACGTAAGCTGATACAAGTGGAGCCCAATTTAAATATGGAACTTTTGAAACGTACATATTATCAGGAATAAGGGCATTTTCCTCGCCCTTTACAATTTTATCCACACCCCTTATTGTCTCCAAGCCTACGTAAGCTGAGAAAACGGCTTTGAATTTTTTCAACACCAATTTGGCGCTTCTATAAGCCGCATGGGCATGCGTATATTTTTTAATCTTAAAAAAAACAAGTAAGAAAGTCTAAGTTCGATACATATATGTGATCATAAGTGGGCGGTGCCACGCCCCTTTTTCAAAATTTTATCCTAAACGTATTTCTTGGTAAAAAATTGTTGCAAGCATCAATTTTGAATAAATTAGCTTCAATAATTACTGATTTATCGAAGATTTCGTATTTCTCTAAATTACCGTTATATGGGATGTGGGCGTGGTTATTGTCCGTTTTTATAAATTTTCGGCCATTTCGTATGTTATACCAAGGTTAACAACTGTGCCAAGTTTGGAAGAAATTAGTGCAGCGGTTACCAAATTATACACATGTAATCATAAGTGGGCGTGGCTACGCCCATTTTCCAAAAATTTATAATATTCTTATTTTTTGTCTAAAACTTATTGTAAATACCAATTTTGAGTGAATAATCTTCAGTAGTTACTAAAATATCGCAGTTTTCGTATTTCGGAAAATTACCGTTATATGGGAGGTAGGCGTGGTTATTGTCCGATTTTGCCCATTTTCAATACCATCCGTCCTACACCCGAAAGAAGTGCACATACCGTTCGGTAAGATATCTCAATTTTTACTCGAGTTATCGTGTGCACAGACGGACGGACGGACGGACGGACGGACAGACAGTCACCGCTTAATCGATTTCTCTTTTAATCCTGATCATTTATGTATACATTTGTCTATATCTATCTGGATTCGTTTTGCCTGTTACAAACAACCGTTATGTGAACAAAGTTATAATACCCTTGTGCACAAGTGCGCTCGGGTATAAAAATTGTAAATGCTATAATCACTTTTTTAAAGGTGGAAAAGGCAAAAAAAGGCAAATATCTTAAAAAAGGCAAAAAAAAAAGGCAAATATCTTAAAAAAGGCAAAACAAGGCAACATCAAATGTGTATATATGGAATCAGGGAAAGCTAAATCGTGGACATTCTTAATCGAATATACTCTATCTCTTCCCTGGTTATTAGTGATGTTACTTATTGATCGACTCGTACCAATAATATTGAAGGTAGATCTTATAATTAAACAATTTACTTTCATAAAAAAATAATAAACGTTAAATAAAAAAAGCAAAATAGCCAAACCTGGCTAAGATGTTGAGTCCTAATTTATAGTTTGGTCACTGTATGTGTTTCTCAATTTGAAGCACAGACATTCAGATTAGAAAATAACAACCGTTTATGGAGAAAATTACGATCATACAGGGTGTCCCAGAAGTAACCTGCCAAACTTTAGGGGAAAGTAGGAGGGGGGGTGAGCTCTCTGATAAACAAAAAATTTTCAGGTAAAAGTGTTACCGTTTTTGAAATATTTACATTTTTTAATTTAAAAGGAATCGTGCCTTTTCATGTATTTTCTTTATACTTAGTAAATTTTTTATGTAAAATACTTCCAGATAGTTGATTCTCCATACTCAAATGCAATATAGTTAAAATATATTAAGGAACCATCATAAAATTAGGACTATTTTGTGATTTTTAACTTTTTGATATTGTCTTCCCCAACTTTGACTATCTCTGGTGAAAAAAATGTACTGAGCTATAACTTTACATTACACAAAAAAATTGCTAATTTAATAAAGATTTCAGAAAGGTGCCACTTTTACTGTTTCGAATAGAAAAAAAAAGTTATAGCCGCTTTTGTGGGCAAAGGACTGAGACACGCTAGAATGTAGATTTAAATTTAAGTTCCTCTTGTTACCGACCAATGACATGCTAAATAGTACAAAGGTACATTATTACCTGCTCCTGATATTATTTTATGTTACTTACCGGAATTAGTGAAAGTGGATTTTGTGAAATTGGACCCTTCGAACATTGCGTTATTAATACTATGACAGAGAACACGCAGTATACGTCGCATGAATATGCGGATATTCACCTAATTTACGGTGAAGCTTGCTGTAATGCCAGAGCTGCTCAAAGACTCTATGCAGAGCGATACCCCAATCGTCGGCATCCGGGTCGTGAAGTATTCGCCCGGACCCATAGAGAAATATATGAAGGTAAGTGATTTTTACACCTTTCTTGTTTGCTTGCTTGTTAACTATCATTTTTCACTTTTTTAAGGTCGCATACCTGGAAGGCGTGGCGGCGAAAGAGGACGTCCTGCAACGGTAGATGTTGAAGTTGTGTTAGAGGAAGTGGAACTAGGTTCATCGACTTCAGTGAGAATGATGGAAAAACGGACGGGAATACCAAAAACTACAGTTCACAAAGCTTTAAAAGACCATCGATTTCATCCCTACCACATTCAACGTGTTCAGGCTCTACAAGAAGGAGATTACCTGTCGGGGGTTAGATTTTGCCGTGAAATGTTGAGAACTTTTTTAATAAAATAATTTGGAGCGATGAATCATCATGCAAACGTGATGGTTATTTTAATTTACATAACCTTCGCAGTACCCGTACAAAATAAATTTATGGTGCGGTATTTTTAATTGTCAGATATTGGGACCTGTGGAACTGCCGCCAACGCTCAACTCTCACAATTATTTAGAGTTCCTTCAGGAACGGCTTCCAACTCTTTTAGAAGATGTACCCTTAAACCTGCGGCGAAGACTATGGCTGCAAAATGACGGATGCCCTGCTCACTACGGGCGTGAAGTAAGAGCTCATTTAGGAGAAACTTATTCTCGCCGATGGATTGGACGATACGCTCGATCGCCAGACCTGAATCCATTCGATTTTTTCTACTGGGGCTGTCTTAATGACAAAATTTATTCAAAAACAATTCAAAACGAAGAGCATTTGCGGGAACAAATAAATGGAGTTGCTGCTGAGATGGCCCAATTGAGTTTAAGATCTCTAAAAGCGTATTTTCTTAAAAGGTGCCGAGCTCGTATTAGAGTAGAAGGTCGCCAATTTGAGCATATTTTATCAATACATGAATAAACTTTCATTCAAACAGATCATGTATATTTTATTTCACGTGAACCCATCCTTCACAAAAAATATTGATAGATATAGCCCTTGTTATAGACTCTAGTCCGAATTCCGGTAAGTAACATAAAATAATGTCAGGAGCAGGTAATAATGTACCTTTGTACTATTTAGCATGTCATTGGTCGGTAACAAGAGCAACTTAAATTTAAATATATTAAATACATTCTAGAGTGTCTCAGTCCTTTGCCCACAAAAGCGGCTATAACTTTTTTTTCTCTTCGAAACAGTAAGAGTTGCACCTTTCTGAAATCTTTATTAAATGAGCAATATTTGTATGTAATGTAAAGTTATAGCTCAGTACATTTTTTTCCACCAGAGATAGTCAAAGTTGAGGAAGAAAATATCTAAAAGTTAAAAATCCCAAAATAGACCTAATTTTATAATGGTTCCTTAATATATTTTAACTACATTCCATTTGGGTATGGAGAAGCAACTATCTGAAAGTATTTTACATAAAAAATTTACTAAGTATAGCCTGGTTTGTAGATGCAATTAAAGAAAATACATGAAAAGGCACGATTTTTTTTATTTCAAAAAAATTTAAATATTTCAAAAACGGTAACACCTTTACCTGAAAATTTTTTGTTTATCAGAGAGCTCACCCCCCGCCTACCTTCCCCTAAAGTTTGGAAGGTTACTTCTGGGACACCCTGTATACAAATATCACTTAAAATTGATTCGTAGGCGCGCCATTTTAATGAGCTGTCAAGGCGTGGAAATACCGAACACCGAATACGGGACAAATGCAGGACATTAAAATAAATACAGAACATTTGGCGTCCCGTATAAAATAAATAAATTACCAGGACAATTGGTCCAAAAACAGGGCTGTCCCGTATAATACAGGACGGATGGTCACCGAAATAGTAAGGTATGTAGTTTTAAAAAAAAAAACGAGTGTTTAAATTATACAGTCAATCTTGCTTTATTTTTAGGTCTATCTGGAAAAAATTCGTCACAGGACCAAAAAGGTACCACGCTGTTCAAAAAAGTATTTTAATCAAAATAAGAATGTCCTATCTCTCAACTTGACAGGAAATATTTTTGATTAATTAAAAAGTACTGACAATTACCGCAGTACTGCTATTAGCACTGACGCACACATGGACAAATGTAGAAAACTACAAGCGGTCTTAATTTGTTGGAAATTACTCCTAGGATGATTACTTCACGGTGATTTCAAAAATCACTATAACCTATGGCCTCCATACAGGTAGAAACATGAAATTTCGCACTATTTTCACTCATTAACAGAGAGTTTACAGTAAAATTAACAAAGATCGGGTCACTACAACCTATTTATTGCCTCCATACAACTGATTGTTCAGATATGGGGTTTTACTTAAAACTCCTTTATTTGGACAGCTAAAACCGATAAATTTCGTAAGCTATTTTATAAATAATAATACAGTCTACTGAGAAAATCGTCAAAATCTATGCTGTATGAGCTTTATCTCTTATACCACTGATTGTTCAGATATCAGTTTTTGCGTTATATCTCCTTTATGTAGGAAGCAAAACCCATTAAATTGTGTTACCGGTTTACATACCGATCACACAGCAGTGAAAATCACTTAGATTGGGGCTATATAAGGTATATCTTCCATACCATTCCATTTAGATATGATGTTTTATATATGTATCTCCTCTATCTATGTATGCTGTGAATATATAAATTTTTTCAAATGCAGTAATCTGTTAAAGTAAAACATTCAGATGTTGATGAAAGGTATGAAGCCTTCGGCATAGCCGAAGACAGCGCTGCTCTTACTTGTTTTAATTATGGTTATTACAAAAATGAAATCGCTTTTCTGTACTAATTTCGAAAAATCCTAATTCTTAGCACCGGTTACTAATTTCGTAAAAAACTAATTTACCATATTTAAAATCGAATCAATAAAAATTGGTTCTTCGCAAGGAAAGTATATGCAAACACTTTTTCTCTAAATCAAGTATTTTCTAAAAAAAAAACGTTCTGATAAAATAGTTAAATAAAAATAATAATAATCCTGAAAAGTTGACTTAAAGAGTTGCATGGTCTCTGGAGAGTCGTCGTTATCTTGAAACTTCAACCGAAGCAAAGAATAAATAAATTAATTCGAAGGTTCCTCAGGCATGCTAAAGCTGTATGTATGCCGCCTCAATGGCCACATACGAAAAATATCGAAATCTGACTTATAAAAATCATACTTCAATTAATATTTTTTTATTTTCACTTTTATTTCAACATACATATGTAGATTGATTAAAAGAAAAATACTGATATAAATAAAATATTTCACACAAACAGGGTTAAAATTTTGAAATTCCTGCCTGTATTTTGTTTGTAAGTTAAATATTAGTCATCATACTTCTGTTCTTATTTAATTTTGGTTAGTTTTTTATATTTCATTCTTTACCAACATCCGAATTTGCCGAAATTTGGTGCAAATCTTATCCCAATTGTGTGAATACCCAAATATTTTTCTTTATCCCAATCACGAAAAATAATTTGTTGAAATTTTTCAATACAAGATTGCTGTGTTGTAATAAGCATTTACTAAAAAAAAAATGGGACAATAGCCAATATAAAAATGCCCAAATCTGTACAAATGTACCAATCGAGTGACACTGCCTTAAAAATTTATGCAATATGGCAACCTGTACTAAAAACCCGAGTTTTAAAAACTAGTAACCGTACAAAAAAAAATATGTCAACCCTTGCGTTGAAGCTGTCAAAATTATTTCCATTTCATGTGTTTCAACAAGTGGCAGGTAACAGCATGCTTAATTACTGTATGTTTTGTTTTGATTCGCAATGCCACCATGCAGAAATTAAATTTTACAAAAGTAGAGCAATCAATTTTTAAATAAAGGGAATATATGTACCTATGTATTTATTTTTTTGTGATTGCAAGCAAAAGATAATATTGTAAATGGCATCGCGTCTTTGTAAACATATGTATGTATACGCAAAGTATCTCTGCGAGTGGTATCGTAATCGAATTCGAAGGCGAGTCTTGCCTCGCGTCTCGCTGTATTGTAAATTGGCCTTGAGGTAGACGTCCAGACAATAATCTGTCTCCTGAGATAAGTGTGAATATATTATTAAAAAAGTAGTAATGTATTGCTATTGTCTCCGCGAAATTGACTTGTGTAAACCCCAAGTACGCGGCCATAAAGCTGATTTTTGTTTACAAACGCAACACCTTCATTGAAGCGTCTCTA
>NW_023458556.1:81776726-81779431 GCF_013731165.1 Rhagoletis pomonella
TAGAGACGCTTCAATGAAGGTGTTGCGTTTGTAAACAAAAATCAGCTGTTCTTTATGGCCGCGTACTTGGGGTTTACACAAGTCATCATCAGGCTCGAAGCATATAACTTACCAGCATGCCTGTACAATATTTATTTCTTTACAAATGAGGTCTGAGGAAATTTCAAAATTTTTCTACCATTTTGTTAAACATTTTTATTTATTTTTTTAATTCACAACTGCAATATCGCGAACTTAATCTTCCACAAACACGGCTTTGACTCATATAGTGCAGGAAATTTTCGCCAAAATACTTTTTACTTAGAAAATTGAGCTAATTTCACTCACGACACCAGCATGCTGGTACAATCATAAAATTTTCAAATAGTTTTTGAAGTCGCACCAGCAGCTGGTACAATCACACCACAAGAACATACACGGTCAATCGACTTGATGGACCATTTAACAAATTAAGCATATAGTTAAATCGTTAATAGATAAGTTAACAGCCCTAACACTTTTACAATATGTATGTATAAAAACGTAAGGAACACACAATACATATATGTATATATATCAGTCTTTCTTAGTTAAAAAATTCTTCTCTTACATAAATGAATAAAAAAATTAGATCAAATTAAGCATATACAACTTGTTCATGCCAAGTATGAATAAATTCTTCGAAGGGCTAAAAAAAGGGCTAGGGGCAATTTTAAATTTATGTGGCTAAAAAAACTATGTGGTAGCTACATCTAAATCATAAATCAATTTCTGTGTTTTCGCGAGCAATACTTGCAATACGAAAATGGCAACCAAAAGGGATATTGCGCGGGGGTTTGAAAAAGAGGAAGTCCAGGCGGTTTTGTTTCATTATCTATAAATAATACTGTGAAATGCACTGAATACAATTTATTCTTTTTATATAAAATTAATAGATACATGTACATACAAACATACATAAAATTTGGAGTTACATAAAAAAGATGTTTTTATTATCGAACTCGTTTTTACGAACTTTTTAAAAAGAGGTGCGTATTTTTTCTCGAATTCGATTTGCTATGGAAGGATAAGCTTTGTTCTTTCCCTCCTCCTGACGGCTTTCAAAATCGAATTCATTTGCGTTCAAATCTTCCACTCTGTAGTAAATGCAAATGTTGTGGAGTACTAAAACAACGTTTATAATTTCACAGGCTTTGATCGGTGAGTAATGCAGTTCAAGATGAATTTCTTATGATTCTTCACTCATCTGAAAAGGATCAAATATGCCCCTAATTTTCCGCCTTTCAATTTTCGCATCAGCAATCTGGGACTCGTTCCCCTCTTCGAGCAATAAATATCCCCGCGGCTATGGATTTCATTCGTATAATTATGTTTCCGCTTAAATTAAGAACAAACGAAGTTTTATTTTTAAATTACAATGAATTTAGATATATTTAGTTATTTTAAAATATTTAAAAATTTTAACTTCATAAGCAGCTATAATGGTGGCAAATATTTCTTTTGTTTTGTTTCGATTTCACACATTCCTAGGCAACCAGCTGATTTCGAAGATGCTTTCGCTCTCCCTCTTTTTCTTTCGATTCGATCGTAACTCAGAATACCAAGTTACGATTGTTGCGGAGCGGAATGCGGGAACGTAATCGAAATGCAGAATATACATTGTCTGATATCTTATCGGATACCAAAGATATAGCAATGGTCTGCTGGGTTAAGACTTAACTTAGCAGATCGCAGGTATATTTTACACGTAATGAGCTACTAAATCGGGAATAGTGTAACTAATTAGCAACTAAATATGCCGTTTGCAAAACTCTGATATCTTATAGAGATTCGAAGATATAGAAATGGTCTGCTAGGTTAAGACTTAACTTACCAGATCGCATGCACCTTTTACACGTAATGAGCAGCTAAATCGGGAATAGTGTAACTAATTAGCAACTAAATACCCAATAGGTTAGAGTTGTGCATCGTGACCATGGTCTGCTATCTTAATATACATAGTAATTATCGATATCTATGGTTTTCATTTATTTATTTCGCGATAATAGCGTGTTACTTATAAAACATAGAAAATGATGATTTCATATGACATATTACACAATAATAATTTTGTTGCTAAATTATTAATACCTGTTTTAGGCTTTTTTTTAAAGAAATATTTTATTTTTTTTTAAGGGGCCGAGTAGGACCTTCGTTCCATTACCAAAAAGTAATGCAAAGGGTCCTTTAAGGATCTACGAAAAGAAAAGCCGCGCATACTGGCGCCAAAATGGGTGGCGGCCATTTTTATATCACTAGACCAACTTTAGCAGTTTTTCCAAATAAGATAAAGTGTATTAAAACATTAAGGAGTAATATAATTTATTCTATATTTAGCATAATATAATTTATGAGATGTGTCTTAACAAACCTGAAGTCAATTTTCACAAATCCAATACAGCGAATCCAATATGGCGCCCAAGAAAATAAAAAAATTTATTGAATTTTCATGAAATTTGGCATTTAGAGGTTCTTAAGTTTGCTTATTACAAATTCCAAACTAATTTTTGGAAATTCTGCAATTTTCTCTGTTTTCCTTTGATCTGTCATTTGTGTTTTGCAGTATTCGTCACAATATACACGCGCAGCCTTGTGTTCATAGTCAGGAAGTTTCTTGTATTTTTGAAATAATTTCGAGAGGGAGAAAAATCGTGACAAATTAAGAATGCTATGATATTAAAAAAAAA
>NW_023458556.1:81779531-81781249 GCF_013731165.1 Rhagoletis pomonella
AAAAAAATGTCGCTTACGTTATTTTGGCGGTTAGGGCTCGAGATGTATATGTAAGAAAAAAATTTTAGCTACCATTTTTAGCCACAATGACTTTTTTTAGCACTTTTTTAGCGGAACTACGATCAAAATGTAGAATAGGTATAATCGTAAATTTCGAAAATTTATCGACACGAAACGGAACGCAGAATTCCAAAGTTGCCAAACGGAGAAAATTTCGATTCGAGTCGAAATGCAGAATAGGGAATATATATTTCGCGAGTGGGTTGGCTGAAAGTATTAAGCCTATAGAATGTGAAAGCGTTATGTTGTCTATTTTTTCTGGCCTACCTATCGGGTTGCCAGGTATGAACAGGTAGGTAATACTAGTATGTTTCACTAATATGTTTAACACATTCTATAGCCTTTATGCTTTCCATTGTTATACATATATGTAATTTTTTCATTAAACAAAAGATTGCAAAATTTAAAAACAAAAAAATTGTTTTTGAATATTTAATTAAAAATATCCTGGCCAGGATTTTTTCAGCCAACCAGCTCGAGAAATATTTCCTAACACGTTAAATTTCATACAAAGTAGATTTCATCCATTAAACAGATGGGTCGGATTTCTTACTTTAAGAAAAGTGAAATACAACAAAAATTCGGTTGGCTTTCCTATAAGGGCCGCAATTTTAGGAAGGGTATGAACCGCCATTCACAAAAATGCAATCCCCAAACACCTTGGCCCCTGAAGGTCCCTCGGGACCCTTAGAAAAAAGGCCAGAAATCACAATTTTTACTTTCGTTTTTCTGCGTTTTTCGCTTTAAAAAGGCTGAAAGCAGAATTATAAACACGCATATTCATTATACTTTCACCATTTTCTCATATTAGCATTTATTATTGTTTTATCTGCAATTTATGTATTAATTAAAAACGCATTACCACATTGCTGTGCCTATTTCCTAACAATAGGTGTGTACTCGATTTCTCCAGGCAAAATTATCCAGCAGAAAAAATTCTGAGAATTTAGCAGCATTCGCTCTCAAAGAGACAAAATATCCACAGAAGTACGAGAACGCAAAATTTGCAAAAACTTGCTTGGCACATTTCCCGAGATTTGGCATTTTTTACAATTGAATACTTTTGGATAAGAAATACCTTTTTAACGTACAACATAATTATATCGCAATGAATAAGTTTTTTTTTCTCAAAATTATTTGTGTTACCACATAATATTTAATGCATTCAAAAATAAGAGGATCTCCTCCAAACACCCATCATTGATTCAAAAAAATTTAATAGATAATAGCTACAAATGTACCTTTATCATTATAAAATTTTAATTTCAACAATCAACGTACAAAAACTGACAAATTTAGCCCAAAACATTTTTGCTTGCTGCATTTTAATCTATTTTAATATATTTAAAGGAATATGGCTTACGGCAACCATAATTAGCGCACACTAAAGTAACAAACTGGAGATTAGCAGTAAATTAACTAAAAATAAACTCAACAAACCGTGTGTTAAAAACTCTCCTTTTCGTTGTATACTAGTATTAATAATAAAATTTGGAATAAATAATTCAAAAAGGCTGTATTTTCTTTTGTTTATTCACGAAAATATATTTGTGATCAGCTGATTTCCTTACTTGCAAGTTTTCGCAAGTAAACATTTTTTTAGCAGAAACTGCCAGCTCATCACATTTTGCTCACTCAATTTCCCCTAAATTTTTTTT
>NW_023458556.1:81781349-81810234 GCF_013731165.1 Rhagoletis pomonella
TTTTTTTTGGGTAGAAGAACGCAAAACCTGTGAAAGTTTTCTCAAACTTTTAATAGTTTTGGGTACGAGTACACTCTAAATAACGATCACAATCAATGAACTGTCAAACGGTCAGTGCGAAGATAAGCTTAAAATAAAAGGAAAGGAAACAAAAGAAGTAGATGCCGTGCAATAGAGCCATATGGCTTTATTTCACTTTGCATGGAGAAATAAGGCCATATGGCCTTGCGGTCCTCTTATAAAATTGTTGCTTTGTTCATTCTTCTTGCTTTTGGTTATATACATATGTATGTACATATGTATATGAGGTTTTCTTTTACACCACGCTTCAACCTTCTACAGATTCTGTTAAAAAAGCTGTGGTAAGACAGAAATGTTAGGTGGAGACAGCAAATTTCCACTGTTAAACCTATCTGTCTTGCTGAATTTTTTACCATCGCTGTCTTAACATCAGCTGTCATTTCGTAGTTTGGCTCTGATTTACGAATAATTGCGAATTGTGTAGAATTTTCAGTTTCTAAAATTTTGATGCTTTCTCAATTTAAATTAAATAAATAACTTAAAAATTAAAAAAAAAAAGAATGCGGTAATGTGTTTATGTTCTCGTCGAAGCTGAGTAGAGAGTGTTATTGTCCACTTTCATAGCCCTTCTAAAGATAATACCAGTGTAGGTACGACAATCGTTTACAAATAGTGTATGGTGCACTTGGACTATTAATAAGAAAATCCCAAAGAAATTCTTGTAATATTAAAATAACGTTAGAGTATTTTACTTCAATATATTGCTGCCAACTTTCATAGGCAGCTTCAAGATGTGAATAATAAAATAGTATCCATGAAACGTCGCAAAGTTGTTGCAAATGTCGCAAAATTTGCCACCTTGCGACGCAGCTGAATACTTTTGTATGGAAACTTTCTTGCGACAAAATTGCGACATTGCCATAGTATTTGAGCTGGCAATAATTGCAAAGGCCATTAATATGAGTTGCATTCGAATTTCGATCTTCGCTGGTTATCGCAGATCGAAAGTGGAATTCGTAGTATGAGCTATGCAAGCGTGTCGAAATTTTCATTGAGTATCGAATTTTCTGTCGAACAGAATTTTGTTTTCGATGGTGTAGCGAAGTGTTAGAAAATTGTCAAAAATGTATGATTTTGCATTTGTTTTCTTACTTTTTGGCTGCTAGACACTAATTTTAAACAATTTTTATTAATTTCATCTAGTTCTAACGTCATGAATACTAAAAACAAGAAATAAAATCCCAATAATCAGTTCGCACGATCTCTGAGAACAATATCGTAGAGCTGTTTATAGTTTTAATCTTTAGACAGTCGGAACTCTTTAATAAATCTGTAGACAAATTTCTTGAATACATTATTTTATGTCAAAATATATTCGAAAGACTACACTTAAACTCTCTTAAACATTCACTACTCCTGGCCAGTTTATCTGGCTGTTGTTCTCATTTTTACCGAGTTAATATAACCTCGCTTTCTTTTTTATTTCGTTTTAATCTGCATTATTTACATAAATATGTATAAGCACACCTTTTAAATTGCTCGATTTGTAAACAAAGCTTCTCAGCGGTGAAAAATATACTATTGTGAACAACCTAAACGAGCGAAATTCACAATAACGCTATTCTTCATCGAATGAGCGTCATAATACCAAATGAAAATTCGTTCGATCAGCACTTCATCAGTTAATGCTGCTTTGAAATAGAATTGTAAAAACTTTTATTTTTTCTAATGCGCGGCATTTTTCAAAAATTTTACATTTCCAATCTGGAGTTGCGATACGTCTTTCATACAACTTTGTTCGCAACTTTGCCATTTCGCAAAAAATGCCACTTTTCGTTTTGTGAATCGCACTAGTGTAGTATCGACATAATACATCAATTAGTTTTTCTGAATATGCTAATAAATAAAATAGTGTACAATGATTTCTTATAAAAATTTTCAAAGATAAAATAGTGTATAAGCAGATGCTTTCAGAAAAATGGGCTCAAATGGTATTTCTAAGTAAACATATGTAGTACATAATTTTTTTGTTAACTAACAGCTAGGTTAGGTTGTAGTGGCCGCTGCATTCTATGGCTTCTTTGGACGTTGTTCCGTTAGAATTTAGAGGATTTATAGCAGCCTGGCTGTCAGAATAGATAGCAATAGGCCGTTCTGGAGGGGTGGAGGTTTTGAGCCACCAAGTCGTTTCCATTATGGCGTTTAATTCTGCTTGAAAACGCTGCAATCGTCCGCTAAGCGAAAACTGAGGTTTAGCGGAATTCGTCAGAGTAGATCCCGCTATCCACTCTTTTGTTAAGCTTGGAACCATCTCTATATATGGCCGTAGACCCTGGGTTCAGGTCTGTGGCCCCTTCCCATTCGTTCCTCTCTGGGATTCTTGTGGAAAATTTGTTGCCTTAACAGGATAGAGGAGTGGTATAATCTATCTGTCGTAGATTATCCGGTAGAGTTTCAAGTACTTTTGCATGCCCGAATCTGAGGTCTCTCCACGGCTGGATTGTATTTAACCTGGCCGCACTACAGCCGGCCCGAAATTTTCCGTAGAGATCCACAGGTGAAAGATTTAACATTATTTCCACGGATTTGGTGGGTGTAGTGGGCAGTGCTCCCGTGACGAGCATGGCATCCGTCCTCTGCACCCGTTCTACGTTGGTTACGGTGACCCCGTAGAAAAGGATGGGTCTTATCACAGCTGTGTACATCCAATGTACTATGTGTGGTTTTATTCCCCATTTTTTGCCTATAGCAGTCTTACATGCATACAGGGCGGTATTGGCCTTCCTGAAGCGGCCCCTAATGTTTCGCTTCCAGTCCAGTTTCTTGTCTAGAATAACTCCAAGGTATTTGACCTCGGTTAAGAGAGTAAGGGCCACCCCGTTTAGGGTTGGAGGTTTAAATAAGGGAGTTTTATACTTCCTTGTGAAAAGTACCATTTCTGTCTTGGTAGGATTAACACTTAGTCCATATTCCTTGGACCAGATATTTACCAGACCGAGTGCGTTTTGCGATAACTCACTGAGGACCTGAAGATGTTTGCCCGTTGGCGCGATTGCTATGTCATCAGCGTACGCTATGACTTGACAGCCGTTGCCCTTTAGGCTTAGAAGTAGGGTGTTCACTGTTAGATTCCAGAGTAGAGGGGAGAGAACGCCCTTTGAGGAGTTCCTCTGGTCACATACTTTGTAATGCAACCATCCCCCAGTTCTGATAGAATAGTTCTCTTTTCGGGAAGGAGCCAAACAAAATCCACCAGACCCCGCTGCACCCCCGCCATAAGAATGGAGTTAACAACGGACTTCGGGGAGACATTCAGCCTGAGTTCAGTTTTTCGTGAGTCGAATCGTATCGCAAATTTCATGTCATTGCCTAAAACTTCGACACGACTAGTGTACTAAATCGGAAAAACTTGGCAACACTGCATAGTCTTCGACGATTTTCGTCGTTTACTTATTTCACCACGACAGTAGACAATGCCAATGTTGTCGAGTCGTACACTTTAGCCTAATTTACGACTTACGCAATGAGGCTGATTGTTGAAAACACCCTCGATATCGAGAAAAACTTCGAGCGTGTATTCCTTTAAGGCCAATCCTTTTTCAATCGTCGATACGATTTCGTGGAGTGCGGTCTCCTTGGAATAGGCATGCTGGTTCGAGGAGAGGTTGTCAGTTATTATATTCTGTCGAATATATTCGTCCATGAGCCTCTCTAGAGTTTTAAGAAAGAATGAAGTGAGGCTTATAGGCCTGAAATCCTTCGGTTTCACATGAGCGGCCTTGCCTCCTTTTGGTAGGAGTACATCTTTTTCCGTTGGCCACTCGTGTGGTATGTGAGTCAGGGTTAGGCAGGCTGTAAAAATCTGAGAAAGCAGGAGGCACAGTATATCCTTAGCTTTCTGTAGTTGAGCGGGAAAGATTCCGTCAAGGCCCGGAGGTTTGTAGGGCTGAAAGTGCACTAAAGTCCATTATACCCTCTCATCACTTACGACGTCCCTAACGGTATCACCCAGAGACAAATCGGTTCTGGGACCGGGCGAAAAACCGGCGTCGTCCGAGCGGCCCGGGAAGTGTGTGCTCATAAGGACCTCAAGCATTTCGTTACATGATGTCGTCCAGTCACCGGTAGGCTTCTGGATAGACTTTATACTTGAAGGGGATTTCGAGAGAACTTTCCTCAGCCTGTTGACTTCAGAGTTCTCTTCTATGTTGTTGCAGAAGTTTTGCCAAGATTCGCGTTTCGCTGTCTTCATGGCCTTCTTGAAAACTTTGAGTGCGTCTTTATAGGGTTGCCTGTTCGCTTTGCTTGATTGAAGAGCCTCCTGCTGTTTTTCCTTAGTACTGAAACCTCAGGATTCCACCACTGGGGTTTCTTTTCGCCCTTTCGGGAGAGTACTTGGACAGGAGGCTTTGAAAGCATGTGTCACAAAGTTCACTGCGTCATCAATTTTTGACGATGAGTCCAGCTCACCGAGAAAAACAACCTTCGTATTCGAGAGACTCGCTTCATCAGGTTTTTAAAGATAAGCGGAGCTAGAATCAGCCGTTCACGGATCGAAAACCATACGAAAGAAAATTACATGATACGTCAGGCAGTATAAGCTGAATGGGACAAAGAGTACATTCACGTATGTCATAATCCGAAAAATGTGTTTTTACGTGACGATTAGTACGATATCGTATGTGACGATTCGAGCCCAGGACTTATAGTGAGAAGCGTATCTGAGTAGAGAGGCCGACAACGTATTTTTATACTTTGCCTAGTTCATTTTTTATTTTATGGATAAGTTTTCGAGGTATTTTCAGGTGTACATACATGGCGTATGAGTAACATTCTTTCCTGCTCATTTTTCACACAAAAAATCTTTGCTCATTTTCATATGACCACTTATTACTTCTTTATTTATCCATCGATTTTATTAATTATTAACTTGATTTTTTTGTAACAGAACAGGCTTTCAGCTTTGAATGTACTAAACGTGCGCTCTTCGTGAGTTGATACAAGTGGCGCCTAATTTACATAAATATGGAACGTTTGAAACTTTTATATTATCAGGTATAAGGGCGTTCTCCTAGAGTCCGACCGATGAATCAGCCGATGCCGAGGCTAATATCGGCCAAAAGAATCGGAATCGCCCGATTATTATTAGTAATTTGATAATATTTTTATTTTGTTATGATAAAAATTTATAAAAGCATTTGTTCTTAAAATGAAATTATATTCAGGATTTAATCGGCAAAGAATCGGCCGATTAAATCCTGAATTAAATTCATTTTAAGAACAAGTGCTTTTATAAAATTGTATAACAAAAGAAAAACATGAATCAAATAACTAAATAACATAACCTCTTTCAAGAATCGGCCAACAACGACTGATGCCGATTCTTTTGGTCTATAATAGCCCCGGCATCGGCCGATTAATCGGTCGGACGGAAAGTTTATTCTCGCTATAATTACTTTTTTAAAGGTACAAAAGGCAAATAAAAGGCAAATATCTTAAAAAAGGCAACATCAAATGTGTATGTATGGAATCAGGAAAAGCTAAATCGTGGACATTCTTTATCGAAAAAAGGCAATTTTCATAATATCCGATTATCCTGCTTATTACCAAGGCACATTGAGAAGGGAGTATCAGCATAGCAGCGGATTTGATTTTTTTTTTTTCAAATTATTTGGTTTCGAAAATATTCAAATATTTGTAATTTCTGCTCGCAAAAATTCTAAATTTTTAAAATCTATTTGCATGTGAAACCTTTTTCCATACAAAACAAGCGATTGAATAACAGATTTTGGAACGCTCGCCCAACTCAGCAGCACAACCGCTGATTACTGGGCCTTACAAAGGATGGATCAATGCTATGAGAACCAAAGAAATTTACTAAGAAAGAAAGGTGCCACAATTTTCATTTTTTTAGAATTTCAATTTATTATTTTTAAATATTTTTATTGAGCTTTGTACCACGATTATTTTATTAGGAAAAATGGAAAAAGCAAAAAAGTCTAAGCGGTAGAAGTAAGTTATAGCAGCTATATCGGAGATCACCACATCTTCTCACCAGACTTTTTTTTCTAGATTTCAGCAGGGATCGAACCCGCGTCATCGATGTAAAAAGTCAGAAGCGTTAACCACTGAGCTATGCACACCTCGTAAACTCGTGTTGCTAAACTGCTATCAAGTGCAGCTGATTTTTATTATTTTTTATTTTTTTTTTCACATGGCACGCTTTGATTTAGAAGAAAAAAATCAGAACACACAATCAAAACCAGAACATCAAAATCAGAACAGTTGTTGACACTTTCGGTACCAGAAGCAGCAACAAAATACATACAAATGTTGTTTTTGCTCTAATGCTACCATGGGCGTCGCCAGGATCGAATTTAGGGGGGGGCCCGACATATTAAAAAATCCCAAAATTTTCATCTTTACACATTCATGTTTCTGGCATGCGGGAGACGATATGTACTTGCCAATTTGTTTTACAAAAAATATTTAAAAAGCAGACGTCTCGGTTGCTCAGCAAACCGGTTAATCGTTTCTGCAATTATTTCACATTGATTCTCTAAAACAAATGTTCGATGTATTCTTAAAATGCATAAACCTAAAGGTAAATTTTATAGGAAATTAAACTAACAATTTATTAAAACTAGTAGTAACCTCGAAATACGGGCGAGTTCTTAGCTCAAAATTTATTTAAAGAACTTCGTGGAAGACAACAATTAATCTTGTATTGCTAGACACCTGATAACCCAGGACAATTTTTAGGTTCTTAAAAGACATTGCTCTACTCTAAGCTTCGTGCAGTGGGCCATGAGAAAACCGTCATCTTTAAGGTATAGTCCAACCTTTCACAATATCTGGTATTAGTCTTAATCTGAAACGCAATAGTCATTGAAAATTGGCGCCCTTTATGGTGAAAAGCATTTAATATCACACTTTCAAACTAAAGCTTTCTTAACCCTAGAACCCTAATCTATTTGGGAGTAACGTAAAGCCTTTACATACGCCGTAGAGACTTATGTACTTAAAAGATAACCCGTGAGCTAATATAAACTTAGTCCTGCCTCATTTTTTAAAGAATATTGAAGTTGTAAGTTTGACTAATAATAAAACATAGTTTTCTTAATAAAAACGTTTACCAAATTTATTTAAAATAACAAAATAAAAAGTAAATTTTGTGTCAAAATTAAAAAAAGACCCATTTCATATACGCCTCGCAGATGTAGATCATACTTTTAGGGTTAACCCTTTCAGTACAAAAATTCAACCACTGGTTCTAAAAAATTTTAAATATGTATACCGGCTAATTTTGGATCGTTCATTTTAAAAATCACATACAAAAATGTGTAAAGCTTTGAGGTTTGCGATCATTCAGGGTCCTTTTTAATGGTCAGTGATATCCTAGGTGTTTAAAAAAGAAAGGGATCTCAGCTAGAGCTCAGCTTGATCCATGGCTAGAGAAAATATTGCACATGATTTAAAAGCAGATTTTGAAAAAAGATTTGCCGATTTGAAATTATTTAAATGTACGTTGGCATACTTCATAAACCCTTTTTTATGTTACATAATTGAGGATGCATTTACAATACCCGAAATACTCCTTTTTAAGAAAAGTTGATGTTTTTGGTACAACGTATAACTGTGAGTCTTTGTACTCTACAATGAAATTCGTAAAGTAAAAATACCGTTCGCAATTAGTTGCTTTCGCGTACCTGTTAATTACTGAAAGTTATAAAAATTATCAGCTTTTTGTGTTCGCGTACGCAAAAAACTTGCATTTAGGGAAATTGAGAGAGCAAAATAACATTTCATAGGAGGGAAATCTGCTAGTTTCTGCTGCAAAAATTTTTGCCAACAGCAATTTGGCTGGAATTTACGCAAATCCCTAAATTGAATTTGATGGTTTGGAAGTTAAAATAGTAAAATGCGACTAATTAAACTTATAAGAAGTAAGTAATTATTCGTTTAGTCAGTGAACTGTGTCAGGATAAGACTTCGAGATTTGTTTTCTTACGTTTTACATTTTTTGAATGTAAACAATATTTCTATCAGCTGTTCGTCTAATTTGCAAGTTTCTGCAAATTTTCTGTTCGCGTACTATTTTGGATATTTTTCTCTTGTGAGATAACAGATGGCATTTCGCCGGAATTTCGCTGTTGGACTTTTTTTACTGGAGATTTTAAACGAACGTACCTATTGACTATCCAACATTTAACAAAATTGTTGCGAACGGCTTTAACTGATCTAAAACCAGATTTTGAAAATCTCGCCAAAGGGATCTTTTGAATTTTCTTTTATATCATTCATTTCTAATAATAATTTTATTTATTTTCTTTTTTTTGTGGCTCTTTGTAGCCACACCCCTGCTATATACCCTTTCATACAAGGCAGGATTAAACAGTATTAAAAATATGCTGCAGAAACACAACAGCAAACAACATTTGAGCTAAGAAGCAATAACATGCTATAACAGTATGTTTGAGATGGAATGACATGGCATAGCAATGCATGAAATTTTTGAAAGTGACATTTTAATATACAGGGTGTCCCAGAAGTAACGTGCCAAACTTCAGGGCAAGGTAGGTGGGGGGGGGGGTGAGCTCACTGATAAACAAAAAATTTTCAGGTAAAAGTGTCACCGTTTTTGAAATATTTACATTTTTTCGAATTTAAAAAAAATCGTGCCTTTTCATGTGTTTTCTTTAACTGCAACTACAAACCGAGCAATACTTAGTAAATTTTTTTTTATGTAAAATACTTCCAGATAGTTGCCTCTCCATACTCAAATGCAATGTAGTTAAAATAAATTAAGGAACCATCATAAAATTAGGACTATTTCTGGATTTTTAACTTTTTGATATTTTCTTCCCCAACTTTGACTATCTCGGGTGAAAAAAAAATGTACTGAGCTATAACTTTACATTACATAAAAAAATTGCTCATTTAATAAAGATTTCAGAAAGGTGCCACACTTACTGTTTTGAATAGAAAAAAAAAAGTTATAGCCGCTTTTGTGGGTAAAGGACTGAGACACGCTAGAATGTATTTAAAAGATTTAAATTGAATTTGCTCTTGTTACCGTCAAATGACATGCTAAATAGTACAAAGGTACATAATTACTTGCTCTTGACATTATTTTATGTTACTTACCGGAATTAGTGAAAGTGGATTTTGTGAAATTGGACCCTTCGAACATTGTGTTATTAATACTATGACAGAGAACACGCAGTATACGTCGCATGAATATGCGGATATTCACCTAATTTACGGTGAAGCTTGCTGTAATGCCAGAGCTGCTCAAAGACTCTATGCAGAGCGATACCCCAATCGTCGACATCCGGGTCGAGAAGTATTCGCCCGGACCCATAGAGAAATATATGAAGGTAAGTGATTTTTACACCTTTCTTGTTTGCTTGCTTGTTAACTATAATTTTTCACTTTTTTAAGGTCGCATACCTGGAAGGCGTGGCGGCGAAACAGGACGTCCTGCAACGGTAGATGTTGAAGCTGTGTTAGAGGAAGTGGAACTAGCTCCATCGACTTCAGTGAGAATGATGGAAAGACGGACGGGAATACCAAAAACTACAGTTCACAAAGCTTTAAAAGACCATCGATTTCATCCCTACCACATTCAACGTGTTCAGGCTCTACAGGAAAGAGATTACCTGTCGAGGGTTAGATTTTGCCGTGAAATGTTGCGAATGCATGAATCAGACCCCAACTTTTTTAATAAAATATTTTGGAGCGATGAATCATCATGCAAACGTGATGGTTATTTTAATTTACATGACCTTCACAGTTGGCAGATAGACATCCCCACGAAATGAGAGAAGATCGTTCGCAGTACGCGTACAAAATAAATTTATGGTGAGGTATTTTTAATTGTCAGATATTGGGACCTGTGGAACTGCCGCCAACGCTCAACTCTCACAGTTATTTAGAGTTCCTTCAGGAACGGCTTCCAACTCTTTTAGAAGATGTAGCCTTAAACCTGCGGCGAAGACTATGGCTGCAAAATGACGGATACCCTGCTCACTACGGGCGTGAAGTAAGAGCCCATTTAGGCGAAACTTATCCTCGCCGATGGATTGGACGATACGGGCCAATCACGTGGCCCGCTCGATCGCGAGACCTGAATCCATTCGATTTTTTCTACTGGGGCTGTCTTAAGGACAAAATTTATTCAAAAACAATTCAAAACAGGAGAGCATTTGCGGGAACAAATAAATGGAGCTGCTGCTGAGATGGCCCAATTGAGTTTAAGATCTCTAAAAGCGTATTTTCTTAAAAGGTTCCGAGCTTTTATTAGAGTAGAAGGTCGCCAATTTGAGCATATTTTATCAATAAATGAATAAATTTTTCTTCAAACAACTCATGTATATTTTATTTCACGTGAACCCACCCTTCACAAAAAATATTGATAGATATAGCCCTTGTTATATACTCTAGTCCAAGTTCCGGTAAGTAACATAAAATAATGTCAGGAGCAGGTAATAATGTACATTTGTACTATTAGCATGTCATTGGTCGGTAACAAGAGCAACTTAAATTTAAATCTATTAAATACATTCTAGAGTGTCTCTGTCCTTTGCCCACAAAAGCGGATATAACCTTTTTACAACGCTTTTATCAACTTGCAATGTTGTGTGTCCAGAAACTTTCAATGTTGTGGATCCAGAAACTTTCAATGTTGTGTGTCCGACACCATAAAACCTTTGCTTTGAAAAGTTCCGCATAGTGCATAGGGCGAGGTAGATGACATCTAGATGTCGCCCTATGTACTACGTTTGCTACAGCGGAAATAGACGACACGCCATTTCTTTAAATAAAATTAATTGGTGCTCGTTTGTATGTACATACATATGTAAATGCATGTGTGTGCACCTTTCTATTAATATCGTTGAATTATTTTAATATCTATTGCAAAATTTTATTCAGACATGCGCTCCACGTTTTTCATTTTCAATTTCATAGATTGTTTATAAAGAGGTGGTCCCATACTAATCTGGTTAAGATCCGATCAGCGGATCATGAGATATATATATATATATATTTTTTTTTTATATGAGAGTTGAAGTCGGTTTTTTTTTGCAAAAAATTACTTGTTATATTTTTATATGCCTTTTAGGCCCACTTGTAGAACAGCAGGTTATCTATATAACTTGAAGTTTACCGGTTAAATTGATAAATTGGCTTGCACAATCAATGGTTGGGTGTAAAATTAAAGTTAAGTCGTTAAATATTTAGCCCAGCAATTTTCGAAGGTTAACTTGCTAACTCTACATATGTCAATTCTGTCAGTAACAAGAATAATAAAATTAGGATTTCAAAAATTTAAAAAATATTTTTGAACACATGTTTACATACGCACATACACACATATGCACGTATTCACGCCTTCAAATCGAGGTTTCGGTCAGTCTCGCGTAAAAAAATATGTATATGCGATTTAAATGCACCGAAAGTGTGCAGTGAAGAAGTGTCGCTGGCCAATTTGCAGAGAAATGAGCTGAAGATCTTCATGACGCAGTGTTCTTTTCAACTACCATGGCGTGGATTTGATACATAAATGAGTACATATCCTGATCAAGTAATAGAAGTCCCTCTTAAAGTTGATGTGCTTGGACAGGCATGTGTATTGATCCAACCATAGCGAGATCCAATTGTATTTAATATTTGCCATTCTTTAGTTTTTCTGGTTTTAATAAAAATTTTATATTTAATTTCAAATAATAAATATAAAAAATCAAAACAAACGTCAAAAAAAGAGAGTGGTGCCTACTTAATTTAGAAATCCCTCGGGTAACTTAACTCTGAGTCAGTTTTCAATGCTGCAAGACATTGTCGGGTTTAGAAATGTAAAAATTTAACTCTTAGCTACTGAACTCGGTATTTATATATTTTACTCTGGATGTTCTGCAAGTGAGCCTTAGACTTCTGTTACATATACTTTTGCTTTATTTTTAACAGGGCTGTCGGTGAACAAGAACGAATTAATGCTTAAAACACTATTAATTATTTGTTTTATTTAAATACGTTATTCAATTATATTACTAAATAGTAATTTTTCTCAAATTTTTTTTTATAAGAAAAAAATGGTATTTTTTCCTTTTAAGTGTTTTTTTCTAAAATTTTTATACACGAAGTATACAAATATTTATATTAGACAAAAGGGGGTTTATTCGCCCTAACTACGATGCCAGTTTTTTAAAAATTGGTGACTAATTTTTATGTTGAAAATATATTTTTTCACAAAAAAAGGGTATTTTCTTCATTTAAATGTGTTTTTTCTCACATTTTTATATACGAAGTATACAAATATGCATATCACAAGAAAGGGGGGTTAAATCACCTTTACAACGATCAACTTGTCAAATAACGTTAAATTACAGGCATCTAACCCTAATTTATTTTTCACGCAAATATAGGTTCGAGTATTTTTTTATGAAGTGTGAAGTAAAGTGTTTTGTGATATAATATTACATTTCATTTTGTGAATTTGGCACAAGGTCTAATAAAAATAATTGCATGTACTATTTAAAAAAACAAAAAAACACAAGATGTTAAGTTGTACCTTGTGTTTATTAATGCAATATATACATATAAATACTTATTTCTTGATTACAATGTTCGTAAAATGAAGGATGTTATTAAGTAACTTATTCAATATTTTTATTGTAATAATTTAAATTGCAAATTCAATTTCCTTTTGCGAATCTTTCTATTATCCTTTCGGTGTCAATTTCAATATCGAATTGTACGTGTAAAAGACCTATCAGTCTTTCTTCATTCATGGCACTACGCAACCATATTTTTAACCTTTTAACTTCTTTTGGAAGTAGCGTTACTAGCTGGAAGTGTGGCCAGAATGCGCAGAAGTTTGTTAATCAGTGGAAAAGCATATTCGGTGCATTTTACAAGAACTTCTGCTGCTAGTTTTGGGAATGGCTTTTCGCTTTCCTTATTTGTCCATCGTTCCAACCACACTTTATACTCTCCTTCCAAATTGATACCGTCTTTTTCTAAGAAAAGTTCGTATCGTTTTCCAAGCGATTTTATGCGTTCGATGGCATTATTTTTTTCTTCAGGCGTATTATATTTCCCAATTTTATATGGAAGTAATAAGTTCAAATCGAGAAGGTTTAATGTCTCTTTCGGCAATCTTTCTCGGAGATCGAGCAAAATATTATCCAATAGCGGTATAAATATTACCTTTCGATAATAATCTTCAGCACGACAATTAGCCCGAAAATTTTGTCTATTCGCTCTCCGAGGAAGGACAATGTCAAAATCCAATTCCCTAGCGATATCGGTAACTTTTGAAAATATATCAGAAAAAATGTTTGTCAGCATTTTCTCTATAATTTCGAAGAATATTCAGTGCCATTGACTGCTTCGCTAGCACGAGGGCGCTTGGAGAAGTAAACTTCTAATTTTTAATTCTTTAATTTAACTGTTTAATCTATATATATAAAATAATAGCCGTTTTCGTTGTTCGGAGTTAACTCAAAAACTACTGCATAGATTTCAGTCAAATTTTCAGAGGTTATACCTTGCATATATGGACCTATTATAGGCTACCAGAAAACTCGGTAGATGGCGCTGGGGTCGAGTTATTTATAAAAATCGTAGTTATGAACCGATTTCTCTTAAATTCAAAATGTGAGCTACCAGCCATGGCAAACCAAAAATAGACCCGCTAGGTGGCGCGGGAGTCGAGTTATTTATAAAAGTTGTATTGATGAACCGATTTCTTTCAAATTCAAAAGGTATAGTTTCAGCATAATGGAAAATACGTTTCCAAAAACGGAGCTGCGCGGTGGCGCGGGAGGCGAGTTATTTATAAAAGTTGTATTTATGAACCGATTTCGTAAGCATGATGAAAAAGCACTTGCGGAAACGGACCCGCTAGGTGGTGCTGGAGTCGGGTTATTTATAAAAGCCGTATTTATGAATCTGTTGTTAATACACATTCGAAACGTTTATTACTTTCATGATGATTTTTTTTTTCAGCCTTATCATGAGTTTCATCTTCCCTGAATGGATTCACTTTTCGCTTTTGGTTTCCATGTACTTACTAGGGGGGGAATCAAAATTTTCGCGTGATTTTTTTTTCGGGCGAAACTCAGGAAAAGGATGATTACATACATAAAATGATAGCTATTTCCGTTTTTCGGACTAAACTCAAAAACCACTCAATAGAGCCCAGTCAAATTGTCGGAGGTTATACCTTGCATATGTGGTCCTATTATAAGCTACTAGAAAACACGCTGGTGGCGCTGGAGTAGAGTTACTTATAAAAGTCGTATTTATTACCAGATTTCGTTCAAATTCGCAGCGTGACTACCTGTATGATGAAAAATCCCTTTGCTAAAAATCGACCGCTGGAGTTTAGGTATTTAGAAAATCCGTATTTTTTTTATAAAATCTGATTGGAATTCATAATTCGTATTCATTTCATGACAAGCAAAGGTTGTGCAGAAAAGGGACCCAATGGATGACACTGCACCCGAAATATATAGAAACCCCGCGGGGTTTGTTTTGCTTTGACCCTATGTTTATCTTAGAGGAATTTACTTTTCAGATGGCTAAATCAAGGAAGCGTTTAAGTATGCATATAAAGACCGTAAGACTGTATTAGCGTGATCTTGCATCTACCTCCGATTGACGAAGTTGCTCGAGGCGGCCGTTATTACAGCAGTAAGACTCAAAGAAACCAATCCAAGAATTTACAAGGAAAGATTCGACCACATCTGTCCAAGAACGAACACGACAGGTATATCAATGGCGTCATTTGAACGATATTCATGAGATCACACGACTCATTTAGCCAATGTAGGCGAAAACTTTTCATTCTGTGGGGCAGCGAGGATTCTTGGCCCTCCTATAATTGAAAACGCTCATCTGTGCTCTTGAGTTTCCGTATAAGGACTTTTATTGGCTTACATGGTACACCGGACCAATGCTGAAGTTGAAGGATCATAGAAGAATATTACGCATGCACAGGTGGAAATAAGACCATAGGTAAAACGCATTACATCGAAAGGGATTAGTATTCCATACGGAATCACAGCGCTACTATTCTTAGCATATGTGTGAGGAGGATTCCGTTTTTTATTTAGTAGTTTCAATTTAAACTAAAAATTTTTACTTTACAGACTGCTTTTGATTTTAAACGCTATTTTTGAATTGGCCAACGCAAAAGATCTTATTAGGCGCCGCGAAGCAAGCGGGCATTTGCTAGTTTTTATGATATGTTTCAAGTCATTAATATTTTTCCCAAAGAGAGAAACTTACTAAGTTTTGCGCGAACAGGAATTAGCAAACATTTGCAAGCTTCGCTGCCAGCTGGCGTCCACGGTTGCATTTCGAGCATAATAATTTTTTTTTAATTATTTCAGGTAGAAACCAAAACAGGACCTATACGTATATTTCTTCTTATTCTAACTTTCTTCAACATACGCTTCAATTTCTTTGTGGAAGTCACTGTCGGATTTCCTATATCGACAGTGGTGTCGAGTGCGTTCCGATTACGAATACAGCTTTTTCAGCCGAGTACCTTTCAAATGTTTGGAATTAATTAAATCAATTGAATACACGAATATTTACCTACTTCTTTCATTAGTAAATCGCAACAAGATTGTTCATTTTTAAATTTAACGAACTTGTTGATTCAAATTAATGTTGATAAAAATGCAACCGTGTGCCACAATCCTGCTTGCAAATTCTTACTGGCAAAAGTTTTCCCAGCACGAACTTGCAACTTCCCCTCCAAATGAAATGTCAGAATTGTGAATTGTCTCTCCATGCAAGTTTTACTGGGTTTTTGGCTAAACGAACACGATTTGGTAACAATTGGTACCAACTTGTACAAATTTTGTGCATAGCGAACACTCCTAAATTCTTACCAACACAGAACACTTACCAACACAGAGCGCACATCCTTACCCACAACGTCACCGTAGAAAACAGATACTCATACCCAGTGTTGCTGCGCCGTCTCAAGAATATGTATCACTGTCCAAGCCAAAAAAGTATCCAAATGTATCCAATTTTCTTTTTTTTACGTATATATCTCATAATTTGTAAGAAAATTTCAAGAAAAAGACATAATTTAGCCCATCCTAAGGACTTAGAATACATGTATATATATTTTGATTTTTCATAAAATCAAACATTTGTAATTTCAATTTATAAAGTACACTTTTTGTGCTTAATATTTTACAAAGTAAGTATAATAAATAGTAAGTACGCTGTAGAAAGAGCATGTAAAACTACTACTGAAAAGTATCTAAAAAAAAAATTAAAAATTTTCAAACTAAAAATACATTTCCTACTAATAATGAACATTAGGGGCTCACATTTACTCTATTTTAAACATTTTATGTGTAATTTTGCTCTTCGCGACAAATTTGGTATGTAAAAGTAAACAGGCAATGTTTAATTTTACTACACAGTGTGCAAATTTTTACACATTAAAAGAGAAAACTGGTTACCTCTCTTAATATGCGCAAATAAACAAAAGTTTTCAGAGTGTATTTCGAGCCTTTTCAGTAAAATTCATAAAAATTTCCTTAAATAAATCAAATTTAGTCTTTAACAGTGTATTTTAAACTACATTGAGATCTTCTTTCTTTTTAAATTAACAAATGAAAATATATGATATGAAAGAGATTACTACAGAAAAAGTATATATTTACTTTATATATATGTATATTAAGATCTTGCTTAAAGCATCCTTTTTAGCTAATTAAAACAATTGTGCTTATACCTATTTTGGTGAGATATCTTCATATGTTCATTGCTTCGTTCACAAAAAATAAAATGCTTTAACTTCACGCTTAAGTAGCGATTTTTAATGCATTTAGAAAACGTAATGCTTTCTACCATCTTTAATGAAAACCGATTTTTGAACGAAAAAAACTTTATAGAAAATATAAAATTTTGCCCTATTTAAAAAGTATCCACATTTATACTGATCGGAAAAAATAAGTATCACGCAAAAATTCGCCTGAAAATGTATCCAATTGGATCTATTTAGATCCAAACGGCATCCCTGCTCATACCACGCACAGTCTACTCTCTTTCCTTTTCTTCTCGAACTACGGTGGTGAACGAACCAGACACCTAGCGCTCAACGTCGAACAGTCTTAAATTTACTCATTCGGATACTTTGTACATTAAAATATTGCTTAGTAATTATTTCTTAATAAATAATAGTATTAAATCATCAACTCGAGTCTCTATTAACAAATTATCAAAGTAGTTATGCTATAATTGGTGGCCCCGACGTGATGGGAGTGGATTAATAAATTTAGTTTGACTCGTTCGACACAACGCCCACACGTGTAGCGAAACGCCAAAGTCTCATCGCGATTTTCACTGCATTTCGTGATACGAATAACACCGCGAAGGACCACAACTGTACAAGAGTCAAAGCCAAGGGTAATCCGTGTTAACGTGGTGTTTCACCTCGCACTAGCGCGATATGCCGTTGAACCATACACCACTAAGCTTTCAGACAGCCACGCGTCTGATTCATTGGGTAAAACGTTGTTGGACGTTTCTCCACCGCCTGAAACAAACATGAGCACAATCCACGGTCAATCGTCTATTCCAGGGCAACAAGCAGCTGCACCCACGGCACCAGCCGCTGTGGAAGCTGTGTCCAGCTACAAGGTACCACCGCTCTGGAAAAACCAACCCAGACTATGGTTCATCCAAGCCGAAGCCGTGTTTCACAGCAACCGTATCGCATCGGATCTGGCCAAGTACAACCAAGTCGTTAGCGCTCTGGATACGGACTCCATACTGCAGATGGCCGATTTCCTACACAATCCGCCTGATAATGATAAGTATGCTAAATTCAAAGACGAAATAATAAAACGATTCACCGAATCCACAGATCGTCAACTGCATCGAGCACTCACTGAAATACAGTTGGAGGACAAGAAGCCCAATCAGCTTTTACGTCAGCTAAAAATCTTCACAGGCAGCTCTGCAACAGGAGACATACTCCGGGTCAGGTGGCTCGCACTGCTACCATCAGCAATCGTCAGGTGCATAAAGCTCCTTAGAAATACAACACTTGAAGAACAGGCAGAGATCGCTGACGAGCTAATGGAAAATCAAACTAGCACGGGCTTAATGGCCACGTACACCAGCCCAAGCCATGCAGTAGCAGACCGCAGGCTCGCGGATACCATCCTCACAAGCCTGGCCAAGGACATTACCAGCATGAAACTCGCCATTGTCGACCTCGCTACCTGCACCAAATAGCTCACGTAGACTCTCACTCAGAACCCTACACACCGCGCATCGCGTGGTCGCGGTCAGCAACGCTCAAACGCTAGAGAGGCGCCCGCCAAGCTGTGTTTCTACCATCGCAAGCATGGAGAAAAGGCCAAGCGCTGCGCGTTACCGTGTACCTTCAAAGCCAACTCGGGAAACTGCTTTCGCTGTCGACCATTCAGGCGGCCGGCGACAGCATTTCTACCAACACAACGCCTTCAAAAGAACATCCATCGCCTACACATACATGATAACACGTTGATTCAAGATCACTAATCTCCCTGGTACCGAAGACCGCCATTAATCACCAGCTCAAACAAGATGAGCTCGCATTATACGCTGCCAATGGTACTATCATACGCACCTACGGCCAGAAAGTGTTGTAACTCGAGTTCAATCTCCGTCGAAGGTTTAGTTGGTCCTTCATAATAGCAGATGTCAAGTCAGCCATCATCGGTGCAGATTTCCTTGCTCACTTCACACTTCTGTTGGACTTGAGGGGGCACCGTCTTATTGACTCAGCCACATCACTCACCACGAAGGGTCAACTATCTGAGGCCATCATACACAGCATCTCTACCATCAACCAGTCCATCTGCTCAGATGACATTGATGCCAGCTATCTAGAGCTCCTCAATCGCTTTATTGACATCACGAGACCAAATACCAGCCCTATCACTGACACGAACAGTGCAACTGCTCATCACATCGAGACCACTGGACCACCAGTATTCGAGCGTCCACGGCGTCTCACTGGCGATAAACTAAAAATTGCCAAAGATGACTTTGACCTGTTACTACACCACGGTGTCATCCGCCCGTCCAGCAGTCAGAGGGCGAGTCCAATCCACATGGTTCCCAAAAAAACTTGGAGGGTGGCGCACCACTGGCGACTACAGAAAACTGAACGCCCAAACTATCCCAGATCGGAATCCAGTACCCCACGGCGACATCCTCCAACGCCTACACGGGTCCACCGTCTTCACAACCATCGATCTTGTTCGGGCCTACCACCAAATACCAGTCGCCCAAGCTGACATACCCAAGACTGCTGTGACCACACCATTCGGACTATACGAGTTTCTGGGCATGCCTCCGGGCCTACCAAACGCCACGTAGACCTTCCAGCGACACATGGACAACCTCCTCCGGGATCTGGACTTCGTAGGATGCTTCATAGATGACCTGATAATCTTCTCTCGGTCTCACAAGGAACACCTTCAGCACGTGACTGCTGTCTTCGACATTCTTCGGGCAAATCGTCTGACCATCAATCCCAAGAAGTATCAATTTGGCAAACCAGAGGTCATCTACCTTGGCTACACCAGCTGAACGAACCCAGGCGATTGCCGACTATCCAAGACCCGAGACCATCAACGATCTTCGTCGCTTCCTCGGCGTCATAAACTATTATCGCAAGTCCATTGCGGAAGCAGCAAAAATGCAAGGACCGCTCACCGACCTCCTCAAACGCAAAAAAATTATAAGCGCAAGATCCCCTGGACACCAGCTGTTGAGGAAGCATGGGAAACTGCAAACATAGCATCGTCCACGCCACCCGCATGACCTTCCTCACACCAACCGCCCAGCTCTCGCTAAGAACAGATGCATCAGATACGGCGATTGGGGGTGCACTCGAACAGCTTCAAGGGAGAACCTGGCTACCACTAGCCTTCTTCTCGCGCAAACTCAGCCCAGCAGAGACCAGGTACAGAACTTATGACCGCGAACTCCTGGCCGTCTTCGCATCTATCAAATTCTTCAGACACATTCTTGAGGGGCGAAGCTTCACCATAGAAACCGCTCATCTACGCATTCTCCCAACATGCTGACAAAGCATCACCACGTCAACTCCGCCAACTCGACTACATCTCACAATTTTCCACGGAGATCGTCCACACTAAGGGATCTGAGAATGTCGTTGCTGATGCCCTGTCGAGAATCAACACCATCAACATGCCAACCAGGCTGGACGCAAAAACCATTGCTGAGGCACAACAAGATGATGACGAGCTTTCCATTCTGCAACATAACCCATCGCTTAAGTATCATCTGCTCAATATTGAAGGCCACGACATATACTGCGACATCACGAACAACGTGGTACGACCGTACATCCCAGCCTCCATAAGGCGTGAGGCCTTCAATACAATCCACGGTCTTTCACACCCCAGCGGCAGATCCACGGCAAAGCAACTTCGGGAACGGTTCGTCTGGCCGGGCGTCAGGAAAGATGCACTCTTGTGGGCCAGGCAATGCATTCCATGCCAACGATCGAAAGTACATCGCACCACACCGAGTCACATTGACATCCCAGATAATCGCTTCGAACATATTCACCTGGACCTCATAGATGTGCCAAAAATTGGAGATTTCCGCTACTGTTTGACAGTCATTGACAGATTCAGCAGATGGCCGTCGCTATTCCGCTCAAAATCACGGCCGACACTATCGCATCAGCATTTTATTCACAATGGGTTTGTCAATTTGGCACTCCGCTCACGATCAACACGGACAGAGGACTACAATTTGAATCAGCTCTCTTTTCATCACTCTCTCGACTACTGGGAACCAAACCCATCAGGACAACACCGTACCACCCCCAGTCTAACGGCATGGTAGAGCGATGGCACCGTGCGCTCAAGGCTGCCCTTGTGTAACGCCCAAATACCCTGGCCAGAGCTGTTACCAACCGTCTTACTTGGACTTCGGGCTACGTACAAACCAGATATGAAAGCCTCTCCTGCTGAGATGCTCTTTGGGATACCCCTACGCCTACCTGGAGAATTCTTCGTTTCTGAAAGCACCCCTGCAGACCCTCAGGCGTTCATAAGAGAATTCCGGCAACATATTCGAGAGGTCACGCCAACCCCAACAGCTCATCACAGTAAACCAAAAATGTTCATCCTCAAAGACCTCGCCACGTGCACCCACGTTTTCAAACGCGTAGACTCCATCAAAAAAACCATTGGAGCAACCATATACAGGGCCCCATGAGGTCGTAAGACGGATCGATGACAAAGTCTACGAAGTCAAAATTAATGAAGCAGACAAAACAGTCTCCACCGACATGTTGAAGACCGCCTACGTTGATGTCCCCGACTATCAGCAATCACATACCCAAACACAGATGTCAGCCAACGCCAACCAAGAACCAAACAAAAAAGTCGTGCCATGACCCTACCAACCAAGACACTGGGAGGGGAGGGGACGTGGCAACCACGCCATTTCTAACTTCAAATACACCACAAATTCTTACCAACACTTCTTAGAACACTTACCAACACAGAGCGCACATCCTTACCCACAACGTCACCGTAGAAAACAGATACTCATACCACGCATAGTCTACTCTCTTTCCTTTTCTTCTCGAACTACGGTGGTGAACGGACCAGACACCTAGCGCTCAACGTCGAACAGTCTTAAATTTACTCATTCGGATACTTTGTACATTAAAATATTGCTTAGTAATTATTTCTTAATAAATAATAGTATTAAATCATCCACTCGAGTCTCTATTAACAAATTAGCAAAGTAGTTATGCTATATACATACATACATGGGCTGTATCAGCCCAATTCTGAATACTCCCAGGGAGTTTGTTCTCCGGGAATTTGTTTCTCCCGAGAAAGAAATCCTCCAATAATTAAGTCGCAGGAAGTAGCATTTTCCCCGAAAATTTGGAAGGAGAAAATTCATACTTCGCAAGAGCTGTTTGATACTTTTTTGACAGCTCAACTCCGCCATTTAATATAAAAAATCCGCAGGGAATTTTTATTTATGATAAGAGGAAAGGGAAAAGAGAGAAACCTCCCAGGGAGTTCCTGTTCAGAATCTACATATCTGATAGTATCTACATACCCATTTTTTTTAATTTTTCACGTTGACGAAGAGTTTTACACGATTTCTTATTTTGTGAAAGCCTAAAAAATGGTTACGATTGAAGATTAAAATATAAAAAAAAAAATGTTAACATTTTTTTTCAAATTGCTCGTTTGATGTAATATATTTTATCCGAAATTTTGCACCAAAACGATTCACTCCTTTAGCAATTTTACCTAAATTATTTGTATTGTTTTCTTCATAATAAATTTTTCTACAAAATTATTTGAAAGAGGTGTGTATAGCTCCCCTATCAATCAAAAGGAGTACTCTTGCATTGCTCGCTTAGTTGACATCAGTTTTTGCTCCTAAGCGAGCAATAACAGAGTAAAAAACCTACAAATCTCGCTTATTGCTCCCAAATCATGACTCAGGGAGCATTCTTTTATTGCTCGCTTAGGAGATCTCTCATTACGCTCCTAAGCGAGCAATACAGGAGTACAAAACCGACAAATCTCGTTTACTGCTCCCAAATCATGCCTCAGGGCACGATTGAGAGAAATTGAGATTGCGCCAATCGCGGTACCGTTAATCCGCTCTTTGTGATTTTGACAGAATCAGCTGTGAGCGTGACGTCATCTTGGTGCAATTGTTGATTGTAAGCATACGAAAAAACCAAATTACAATTTTAATATTTGTGTGTTAATATTTCTGCGTGGTTTTAAACAATTATTGAGACATTACAAAGCAAAACGAAGTGTGCAGTGGCAAAATGTAATAGTGAACACAAAAGGAATGCGTGCGATATAAGCAGGGTACGAAAATAAACCATATTGTACGTTACTATTTCGTTTCGTTTATTACTTCAACAGTTCGGTACAATACGAAAACAAAACGGCTGAGTTCACTTTGGCGATAGTACACTACAGTAGTTTAGTAGTAACAGTCGAAACAACAAACGAAATGAATCGTGCAGAGAAAAATTTATGTATGTATGTACACATATGCAATAACTAAATACAAAACGAGTGGCTGCAATGAATATAAAAAATAAAACTGTTTTTTAATTGAATTGGATATGAAAATTTACAGAAAAAACTATTTTTTACGTAATTGAAACGTTTGCATACCTATAAAACGTACCCTATGGTACAATTGTCACAAATGAAAAGCAAACGTTTCTCGTTGCGGAAAATGACAGTGAATCTTACAATTTGTTTCTGACTATGTACAAAACTGTACAAAACCACAAATGATATGATGATCGATGAGCAAATGGGAATTGTTTTGTACAGTTTATTTTCGTACTCTGGATCAGGGTTGCCACTGACGAAAAAATATATTTACCATCCACTTGAAAAAAATCTACCAAATCTGGAAAATATTTACCAATAAATTTTTTATAGTTATTTTAATAAAAACTATAGCTTTGTTATTTTTTATTTAATTTAATTAAAATTATAGGCTTTTATTTTTTTTAGTTATTTCCATAGGAATTAAAATTGTTTTTAAGGAACTTGTTATTTAACTAATTATACGGAATTTGAGTTATATTATTGGCATATTCGCAGTTTCCTTCAAAGCGGAAGTGATGAAACTAAAGGCAACAACGAAACTTCATAATTTGAAAAACTTCAACTCGAGTTATTATAGACAAATACAGTGACTCAAAAAAGCACTTGGTGATTTTTTTTATTATTCGCAATGATTTTCAAGTACAAATTTTTTAAATTAAATTAAACTGCTTTAACTAAATCCATAAAAATTAAGGATTCAAACTATATACAACATTTAGAAAAATTCAAAAAATTTTCGTCCGAATTTCGAACTTTCTACTCTGAATTTTTTAGAACAATTTAAGATACCGAGTTTTGAAGCAAATAATACTTGAGTATAGCTCACAATATGATTCCCGTTGATTTTTTTTTTAATTTTTTGCCACCAGTCTTTTGTGTTTTTTTTTATTTAACAATTTCTATTGATAAAAAATGGCGTCGATTTAATTTTTGGGCGAACAATTACAGTGCTTCATTACATACCTGTAAATGTTTTCTTTATATGTATTTAAATAATCATTTAAAATATTTAGGTAATCAAAAGCTCCTCGGGATTCCAGTACGATGAGTTTTGAATGGAGCACGATATGTTCGCTTTATATCGATATACATTTATACGTATGCAAGTATATAAAAGTCTGCACAGAAATTTATAATATAAAGATAACTACGAAAAATACATCGGTAACGAAAAGTTCAACAAAAATCTACCAAAATGAGAAAAAAATTACCTTTTTACCAACCCAAATTTTTTCTACCAATTTTGGTAACAATTTACCAAAGTGGCAACCCTGCTCTGGATATAAGTTATTTTTTTTCGTTTCCTACGGACGCAAACCTGGCGAAAAAGTGGAAGCAGTTCTGCCGGCGAGGAGATGCATTAAACACTAAATCGAGCTTTGTGCTATGTGTGTGAGCTATGAGCTTCTACATGGAACCACGTTGGCCTTTCCTTGGTGAATTGTAGTAGGTACATTTCCATGGTGAATGTAGACAGTTGCTGGTTTAGTTTGCTGGCAATGGCATACATACAAAAGCAGTTTCTACAGTAAATAGATACATGAACTTCACTACCTACTTATTTTTGTTAGTACCTGATTCTTTTTAGTGCAGGTACAGTAAAACCCGCTTAAGTACCTCACGAAAAATTTCAGCTTTTTGAGGTACTTTGGCGGGTTGGGTACTTAAAAGAACCCGTTTCTGGCAAAATTTTTTTTAGTTTCACTTTTATTTCAACATATTTTAATTAAAAGTAAAATACTGATAAAAATTAAAATTTTCTCAAAAACAGGGTTGAAATCTTGAAATTCCTGTCCGTATTTTGTTTGTAAGTCAAATATGAGTGGCATTGTGCTACTATGATAGCACGTCCGAGTAATCATAGCCACCTTATGTATAGTAGTCGAAAAAATTATAGCCGCACCAAATTTTGACAAGTTTTAAAATATTATTTTTGTTGTTATTTAATTTTGGTTAGTTTTTTATAGTTCGTTCTTTACCAACATCCTTATAAATACAAGTTTAAAGGCAGTGTCACACGATTGGGTATTTGCCAAGATTTGGTGCAAATCGTATCCCAATTGCGTGAACACCCAAAATATATCTCACTATCCCAATCACGAAAATTAATTTATTGAAATTTTTCAATAGAGCATCGCTGTGTTGTACCAATCTTTTGACTACAAAAAAAAAATTGTCCCATTTTTTTTTTTACCAATAGCCCAATATAAACATTTACAAATCTGTACAAATGTGCCAATCGAGTGACACTGCCTTAAAAATTTATGCAATTTAAAAAAAAAAATCTATAAATTTTCGTTAAAATTTCGAGTTTTTTAATTAAATTCTGAGTATGCAGTTTTGTAGCCCATTGAATTCTAGTAGAATAAAGTACAAGTTTCAAATGGCTAAAAATGTTGATCGATTTTTTAGAATTTTTAAAAGTTCAAAGTTTGTACGAATGTTTGTTGATTTTTTTTTTTTAATATTGCACAAATGAGTAATCCACTTGCAAACAGGGTTATGTGATTTTATAATAGTGAACCATAAATTAAAAAAACGTCTACAACAACAAGTAACATTCAAGTTGTATATTTCTCTTTACTATCTAAAAATTTGGTTAAACAAGAGCCTAATAACATTAAAAAACAAAATCGCAGTGTGGTGGTTTTTGCAAATTTTATATATAAAGATTTAATATAGCGAGTTTTGAAACAGTACCTTTTACATAGCTATCTTTTTTTATATTTTCGCGTTCTCTCTTCCATGAAGATTGGTCTGCTTCTTTTTTACGACGCCTTCAACTAGGCACCGAAACTACCACGTTTTCTTGCAGTTTTCTAAGTTCATCAGAAGATGGAGACTTTTGAAAATGTATAAATAAGTATTATAGCGACTTTTGCAATAGTAGTTAACATTTGAGGCTATGTTTTCAGAAAATGGAAAGATTTTGCACTGTATTGTTAGTGGACATGAAACTACTTTAAATACTGGTACGTTACTCACCAAAAACTAATAATCGAAAAAAATTTACATAGCGCCTTTGCAAGTGGACTACTCAAATTTGGAAACATGGATTTACACGGGTTTTGTTAAATGAATGAACTATATTTTTATTTAAAAAATTAACAAAGCTTCAATAACAACAAAAATAATACGTTAAAACTTGGCAACAAGTGGTTGGGTTATAATTTTTTGACCACTGTATGTATTTTTTTATATCTTTAATTGAACCTTCACATTGTACATAAAGGAAGTACATAACAAAATTAAAAAATATATGTAATTAAAGCTAATTTTGCCTTTTTCAAGTTTAAGTGCCTTAAAAACCTACATTTCTACATACAGGTCAGAACGCCTACATCCCCCCCCCCCCCCCCCCCTAAATACGGCCTTGCATACATGTAAAGGATCTGGGGTTAAGTTTTTTACGTTTCCTAAGCTACCGTTCGTGCGAAAACAGTGGCTGGAAGCGTGTAACATTCACGAAGAAAATTTACCCAGATTTCCATTTCTGCGTGCAATACATTTTGCATCTTCTGATATCGGCATGAGCGGAAAGAAGGCAGTGCTTTCGAAAAGTGCAGTGCCGCAGTGTACAAGGAGTGGCACGCAAGGTTGTAAGAAAGGAGTTCACAACAATCAGCACGCAAACTGAGTAAGATTTTGATTGAATGCGTGTAAATTTTACATACATATCTACATATGTAGGGTGTATTCTTTCTGATCGAGTGCACGGTTTTCCAAGAGTACTACGTTACCTTAATTCACAAAGGTCCTAACCAAAAAAAATTTTATTTTACAGGAGAAGCAAAAAACAGTATCAAAAGCAGGTAGGGATTTTTAAGAAGTGGCATGTAACTCCGTTGTTTTTGGTACTATCACTTTAGAATTTTTATTGAAGGTGTATTTTAATACATATATTCTACCAAAATCTGTGAAAAACGCAATTTTGAAAAGTGTTGGTTAGGGCCTTTGTGAATTAAGATGACGATTACTACTTTGTCCACCTCATATATACTAGCATGCAATCGTTATAACCGTTGAAACTGATTGTGTTTATACAGAAATGAGAAATACAGTGAAATAGCAGCACGATGAAAGATTATATGCCAGTGCCCAGCCTTGGAATTATTTTGTAACAGCCCAGCGCATAAAGAGAAATACATATGTACATTGTATGTACTTCTTCTTATTTGGCACTACAACCGTTTGTCGGTTTGGGCCGAGACCAAAAAGCTTTTCCAATTGCTTCTCTCCTGCGCGAATTTGCGCCAGTTGGTTATCCCGAGCGCAGACAGGTCCTTCTGCACTTGGTCCTTCCAATGCGTTCGTGGGCGCCCTTGCTTTCGTTGTCCACCCATGGGTGCGGAGTCGAAGGATCTTTTCACCGGAGAGTCGTCATCCATGCGTACAACCAAGCCAACGCAATCGCTGTATTTTTATGCGCTTAACTATGTCCATGTCGTTAGAAAGCTCATACAGTTCCTCATTCCATCTTCTCCGATATCCGCCATCCACGAAAACAGGGCCGTAGATTTTGCGTAGAATAGTTCTCTCGAAAGCCCCCAAGCCTTCTCATCTTTGTTCGACATCGTCCAAGATTCTGCGCCATATAAAAGGACGGGCATGATGAGAGATTTGTAGAGCGTGAGTTTCGTTCGTCGAGAGAGGGCTCTGCTTTTCAATTGCCTACCGAGCCCAAAGTAGCACCTGTTGGCAAGAGTTATTCTTCGCTTGATCTCCAGGCTGACGTTGTTGGTGGTGTTTATGCTGGATCCTAGGTAGACAAAGTCCTTCACTACTTCAAAGTTATATCTGCCAACAGTGACGTGTGTCCCGTAGCGCGTGGACTGTTTATATGTTGCCAGGAGGTACTTTGTCTTTCCCTCGTTCACCGCTAGACCAACCTCTTTAGCTTCTTTTTCTAAACTGGAAAATGCTGCGGTTACGTCCCTTTGTTTCAGACCTACGATATCGATATCATCTGCATACGCCAGCAGCATCGTTCTTTTGCTATATATGGTGCCGTTGCGATTCAGATTGGCAGCTCTTATTACGCTTTCCAGCATCAGATTGAAAAAGTCGCACGAGAGTGAATCGCATTGTCTAAAACCTCGTTTGGTCTCAAACGGCGCGGAGAGGTCCTTCCCAATTTGGACGGAGCAGAAGGTTGTGCTCAACGTCACTCTACATAGCCGTATTAGTTTTGCGGGGATCCCAAATTTGGACATGGCGTCGTACAGGCAGCTCCTCTTCGTGCTATCAAAAGCAGCTTTAAAGTCAACAAAAAGATGGTGTGTGTCGATTTGCTTATCTAGTGTCTTCTCCAGGATTTGTCGTGCTGTGAAAATCTGGTCAATGGTGGACTTACCAGGTCTGAAGCCACACTGATAAGGTCCAATCAGCTGGTTCGTGAACGGCTTCAGTCTTTCACACAGTATCGTCGACAGGACCTTGTATGCAATATTAAGAAGGCTTATTCCGCGATAATTGGCGCAAACGGCGGGATCTCCCTTCTTGTGGATTGGGCAAAGTACACTGAGATTCCATTCTTCGGGCATGTATTCATCAGACCAAATTCTGCTTAAAAGCTGGTACATACGCCCCACCAACTCTTCGCCACCGGCTTTGAACAGCTCAGCCGGTATACCGTCGGCTCCGGGGGCTTTGTTGTTCTTAAGCCGCTTTATTGCTGT
>NW_023458556.1:81810334-81811434 GCF_013731165.1 Rhagoletis pomonella
ATTTATTTATATATTTATTAACACGGAATATAAGATTAAATATAAGTATTTTTACAAAAGTAAACAAATTTTACCAGCTGTTGTCCAAGAACACAATGTTTGTACAAAGGCCATTCGATTATAAATGCGGATATCGTTTCCCCTCTTTCCAATGAATTCTTGAGATAAATTTTTCTATATAGATGTGTCGCGGGGGCTATCATTATATTTCAGCCATACTTGAATTTTTTTGGATACAATTTCGTCCAGTTCAGGATTGTGGTCTGTTTTTGTACTCGTATCGTTGCCTCTTGGTGTGTTTGAACACGAAGGCAAATTTTTTCCTTTTCGATTATTAAAATAGCGATCATATAATTTACCATACGGTCGTTTAGAATTTCCACGACGACCAAAATAAGTTGACTAGGTGGTAGAGAATCGAATAATTTAGAAAATAGCAAATAAGTGTGTACCCTAGTAATAGCATAACAGCTAAATGGATGAAACGTATTTTTAAACATACGGTGGCGGACCAAAATCTACATACAATCAAGTTTTCACAATAAGTACAACGTTTTGTATTATATTCTTTTTTGCAATTTTTTATAAAAGTATAAGCCTACATAAGACGAATTTTTCACAATAAATCAAAAATTTTGTATTCTATCCTTTTCACAAATTTTTTATAAAAATATAGATCATACTTAAGCAAAGCTTGTAAACTTTGTGCAAAACTCATTAAAATCCCAAAAAAATTTAAACCTAAATAAATAAATTTCATAAAAAACTTTAAACTTTTTAATTATTATTTTATTGTAATAAAATTTAGTGGGCTACAAAACTGCGTTCCCAAAATTTTTCTGGAAAATTGAATTAAATAGTTGAAAAATTTTCTGAAATTTGTTTGAATTTTAATGAGTTTTGCACAAAGTTTAGAAGTTTAGTTTAAGTGTATTTTTAAGTATGAACTGTATTTTATAAAAATTTTGCAAAAAAGAAGAATATAAAATTTGTATTTTTTGTAAAAAGATCTCGGTATGTAGACTTTGGTGCGCCACTGTATATAACAGATATCCGAGTACTTACTGGGTGCTCTCCAGGGAAATATTGGCATATCCTGC
>NW_023458556.1:81811534-81814123 GCF_013731165.1 Rhagoletis pomonella
AAAAACTGTTTTCAGCATTTTTCAAGTAAATGGTCATTTGCAAAACACCTTAATAGGCACGAAAAAGATGCTAATGATGATAACTTGAGTTTAAATATTGTAAAGTCGAATTCTGAAAGTTCCAACAACACTGACCGATCATCAAATAACTGTAATAAGCTAGAAATTCATATTTGTATAACGGAGAGCAATCCAAATGATAAAATTATAGAATCAGCTGTAATATTTTCATGTGAACTATATCCAAAAAACAATTTAAGCCGAAGAGATGCTCTTAGAATCCAAAAAAATGTTTCGAATATATGTATAATATTAAAGATACACTTAAGAATGAGATTGATATTCCATTAACTAACAAACTATGCGAAGTTTTTGAATTATGCTCTGATCCATTGCAATACGTAAACACTGAATATAAATTTTGTAAGTACATCCAGAGCAAAAATTTGTTTCACAGTGAGCATACTATAAACAATGAAATTGTACCACGTATCCGACTTGGAAATCCTACTTAGGCTGAAAGTAATTCAAAAGCTTATATTATGCCCTTACGCTTTCAATTTAAAAAAATTTTCGAATTAAAATCTCTGTTTCGAGAAACATTGAACAACACACAATTCTTACAAAACCAAACGCAATATTCAAATTTTGTAAATGGATCTATTTTCAAGTCAAAGGAGCAAAAAATTGGTAAAGGAAAGTTGATTATACCATATCTTCTTTACTCTGATGATTTCGAAACAAACAACCCTTTAGGAAGTCATACAACAAAAGATTCTATATGCGGATTTTATTATTCTTTTCCGCCTATACCGCAATATTTACTGTCTAGTTTGGAATTTATTTTTGTTGCCGCGATTGTCAAATCTTGTTATTTGAAAGATTTTGGAAGTAATTCTGCCTTATATGGTCTCTTTCAAGAAATTAGATTTTTGGAAGAAACGGGTTTAGAAATAAGTGCTCATAAGCCATCATGTTTTTTTTTACATTAGGACTTGTTCTAGGGGATAACTTAGGTATGAAAACAATACTTGGTTTTTGTAAATCATTTCGATCGGACAAATTTTGTCGTCTTTGCAGAAGAGGCAAAATATATTTACAGAAAGATGTAGTCGAAGAAAATGATTGTATAAGAAATATACAAAATTATTCTGAAGATCTTAAGTTAAACAATTACAGTGTAACAGGTATAGTAGAAAATAGTATATTTAATGATATTAGCACTTTTCATGTTACTGATAATTTTAGCGTTGATATAATGCACGAAATTTTTGAAGGTATTTGTCGCTATGAAATCACCCAATCACTATTGTACGTTATAAAAAAAAAATATTTTTCCTTTGACTTTTTAAATACACGCAAACAAAATTTTATGTACGGGGAAACCGAAATAGGAAATTTTTCAGGCCCATTAAAATTACACTGTCTTCTTCAAATTTAAAAATGTCTGCAAGTGAAACTCGAACTTTCACACATTTTATGCCACTTATTATAGGGGACAAAGTGCCACGATATGATAAAGTGTGGAAGCTTATGACATTATTAATCAAAATCATTGATATTTGCCTATATTCATCTTTCACTGAAAATGACATTGAACTCCTTATAGATACGATATCTCGTCATCACAAATTATATTTAAAAGTATTTGGATTACTTAAGCCAAAGCATCATTTCTTGGTCCATTATGGGTCGGCAATAAAGGCTTGTGGGCCTTTGAAATATATATGGTGTTTATGATTTGAAGCGAAACATAAAGACTTAAAAAAATATACGTCTGTTAATTATTCTCGGAAGAATATTTCTTATTCATTGGCAGTTAAAACTTCTTATCAGTTCTCTAATTTTATTTTAAAATATAATGAGCCCACAGCATGTGTTATTCATAACACAGATAAAAAACAAGTGAACGAAGACAATGCACGTACAATTGAATTTTTTTTGCAGTCATGTAACTTAACAATAGAACATTTTACTTTAGTTGACTCAGTGACCTTCAAAGGAAGTGTTTATAAAAAACAGTTTTATCTCTCCATATTATCAGAAAATTTACAGTTATATAAAATCGAAGGACTTCTGATTGACAAACAAAATCAATTGTTTATTGTTTCTACCAAAATCCAGTTGAAAAAATTTGATGAACATTACCAATCTTATGTTGTTGGAATAAATACCAATGAAATGTGTTTTAATGCAATTGAATTTTTTACTAGTCCTCCTATGCATTTATATAGTATAGCAGATGGTTCAGTATATCTAAGAAATAAAATGTTGTGACTACTTAAATAATATTTATTTAATTTATTATTAAACAAAAATAAAATGAAAATGTAAAATCATTCTTGTAAAACCATTGTTAAGTACATACACTTGTGGTCAGCTGATTAAGTTAAGTGACATTTTGACCAGTTTTGGATATTTATGTGGTGCTGGTTATCAAATGTGCTAGACTTTTATTAAAAATTATAAAATTAAATAAACAAAAGCAAAATAGCCAAAACTGGTCAAAATGTCACTTAACTTAATCAGCTGACCACAAGTGTATGTTGTTAGCTATAAGCAAATATTTTATGTACTTGATCAAATTAT
>NW_023458556.1:81814223-81816186 GCF_013731165.1 Rhagoletis pomonella
TTTATGTTAAAATAATCGTTCAATCTGTTTATAAAACTGCAAAATTGGTGTTAATTTAACTGTAAATACAGTTTTATTGACAGTCAAAATAGTCATTTTTTTATAAAAATAAATAAAAATCGTGTTTAAATATGTTTTCCTAGATCATTTATTTCATATAATTTGATCAAGTACATAATATATTTGCTTATAGCTAACAACATACACTTGTGGTCAGCTGATTAAGTTAAGTGACATTTTGACCAGTTTTGGCTATTTTGCTTTTGTTTATTTCATTTTATAATTTTTAATAAAAGTCTAGCACATTTGATAACCAGCACCACATAAATATCCAAAACTGGTCAAAATGTCACTAAACTTAATCAGCTGACCGCTAGTGTATGTACTTAACAATGGTTTTAAAAGAATGATTTTACATTTTCATTTTATTTTTGTTTAACAATAAATTAAATAAATATTATTTAAGTAGACACAACATTTTATTTCTTAGATATACTGAACCATCTGCCATACTATATAAATGCATAGGAGGACTAGTAAAAAATTCAATTGCATTAAAACACATTTCATTGGTATTTATTCCAACAACATAAGATTGGTAATGTTCATCAAATTTTTTCAACTGGATTTTGGTAGAAACAATAAACAATTGATTTTGTTTGTCAATTAGAAGTCCTTCGATTTTATATAACTGTAAATTTTCTGATAATCTGGAGAGATAAAACTGTTTTTTATAAACACTTCCTTTGAAGGTCACTGAGTCAACTAAAGTAAAATGTTCTCTTATTAAGTTACATGACTGCAAAAAAAATTCAATTGTACGTGCATTGTCTTCGTTCACTTGTTTTTTTATCTGTGTTATGAATAACACATGCTGTGGGCTGATTATATTTTAAAATAAAATTAGAGAACTGATAAGAAGTTTTAACTGCCAATGAATAAGAAATATTCTTCCGAGAATAATTAACATACGTATATTTTTTTAAGTCTTTATGTTTCGCTTCAAATCTTAAACACCATATATATTTCAAAAGCCCACAAGCCTTTATTGCAGTGAAAGATGAAGATAGGCAAATATCAATGATTTTGATTAATAATGTGATAAGCTTCCACACTTTATCATATAGTGGCACTTTGTCCCCTATAATAAGTTGCAGAAAATGTGTGAAAGTTCGAGTTTCACTTGCAGACATTTTTAAATTTGACTTAAAAAGACAGTGTAATTTTAATGGGCCTGAAAAATTTCCTATTTCGGTTTCCCCGTACATAAAATTTTGTTTGCGTGTATTTAAAAAGTCTAAGGAAAAGTATTTTTTTTTTAAAGTACAATAGTGATGGGGTTATTTCATAGCGACAAATACCTTCAAAAATGCCCCATGCATTATATCAATGCTAAAATTATGAGTAACATGAAAAGTGCTAATATCATTAAATATACGTTTTTCTACTATACCTGCTACACTGTAATTGTTTAACTTAAGATCTTCAGAATAATTTTGTATATTTCTTATACAATCATTTGCTTCGATTACATCTTTCTGTAGCTATATATTTAGCCTCTTCTGCAAAGACGACAAAATTTGTACGATCGAAATGATTTACAAAAACCAAATATTGTTTTCATACCTAAGCGGCAACAAAAATAAATTGCAAACTAGACAGTAAATATTGCGGTATAGTCGGAAAAGAATAATAAAATCCGCGTATAGAATCTTTTGTTGTATGACTTTCTAAAGGGTTGTTTGTTTCGAAATCATCAGAGTAAAGAAAATATGGTATAATCAACTTTCCTTTACCAATTTTTTGCTCCTTTGACTTGAAAATAGATCCATTTACAAAATTTGAATATTGCGTTTGGTTTTGTAAGAATTGTGTGTTGTTCAATGTTTTTCGAAGCAGAGATTTTAATTCGAAATTTTTTTTAAATTGAAAGCGTAATGGCGTAATATAAGCTTTTGAATTA
>NW_023458556.1:81816286-81833859 GCF_013731165.1 Rhagoletis pomonella
TCTATTGATTTAACTGGACCAATTGGCATGTCAACTGCCATTTCTGTTAAAAAATTATCAGATTCGATCTGTTGAACTAACAGACGAACGAAATTAGCGTAGGGACAGTTTATTTAACAGTGCTAGTTGGCAAAACGACTGCAATTTCTGTCAATAATCAACAGTACTGATCTGTTGAACTAACAGATACATTCAACAGGTTAAAAAACAAAATATTATGGTTCATATTAACAGAGTGCCGATTATATGAACTGTAATTTCTGGTAATAGTGAACAGAACAGGTCTGTTGAATTAATAGATAATTTTAATAGGTTTTTTTGTTAAAGTAAATGGTTTTATCGTTAATTCAATCCATAAATCTGTTTATATGAACAGATTTCAGTTAATTCAACGATTTTTGATATTAACAGTAGAGGACTGTTGATATTTTTCTGAGTGTACATAGATATACATACATACATACATACCATACACATACATACATACATACCATACACAGTAGTTGCAGCTTATAAGACTTCAGTTACTTATTCCTTGTTTAAAGGAACACCTTTTTAATACTAAGGCCAAATTAATTACACTGTGCAAGTTGAAAATTTGAATGATACACTGAGCATTACATTACCACTATTCGTGTAGTGGTAGTGAAATTTGAAATGCACTACCACTAAAGCCCTTGTGGTAGTGAAAACTTCGATTAAGTGTAATTTGCCCAACTCTGCCCGATCTAAATGATTTTCGCTGCAAAAGCTTATAATGAATGAATGAAAAGGGTAACCGATTTCCTTGCGTAAATGCATATACTTCGATACCAATTAACACATGGTTTTCATTCATTTTAAACGATTTTCTTTTTAAATTATGATTATATGTAGGTATATGTGTTTACAGCGATTCACTTGATATGTACAAATTAAAATGTGCTGAGCTTCAAGCAGAAATATCCGCGTTGGAAAAAAAATCGCAGTGTTCGAGGCACAAACTAGCGAAAGAAATTTGGAAAATAAGTCAAAATTACATCGCTACAACATGGAGAGCATATGGTCTGCAATGTGCATTTACTCCGCGGGACCGCGTTGCTACAAGCTATTCGGAAGATGGACTACCCATTTCCATCTCCTTCGACTTTGCGCAGATGGGCATCAAAACTGTATGTTGAACCCGGCTTGCAAGTACAAACTTTGGCGCACATGAAGTCGATTGACTTACCAAACGAAGAAAAGTTGTGCGTATTGTCATTTGACGAAATGAAGGTGCGTGAAGAGTGGTCTTTTGACCGAAAAAAATACCACAATTTTTTGCAAAATCTGATGAGAAATTTAAAAGTAAATTTGGACCAAAATATTATAAAAAGATTTTATTTGGGATTCGATTTTTAAATCGTAAGATTAAGGAAACGAAATTTGTATATCAAAGTAAGAAAATGAAAAAAAACATAATGCGCTATTGGTTTTTATTATAAAATAAAAAGAACAATTACAATAAAGTCTCCTTTAACAGTTTACATTTTATATATTTTTAATAAAAGAGGCGAAAACCACGTAAGTAAAAAATTATCAGGTACTGATAATGATTTTTGATTTGAAATATTCTCACATTGGTATAAATATGGGAAAGAAAATACCCGATGTATTGTTTTAATATAATCAAAGTGGCAAGACCGTTGATAATATTCACAATTTATGAAACTTCAAAAAATTTTAGGTCCATTCAATATCAAACAATTTTTACGAATTGTTACTATTTAGTACTTGCAAGTTTTTACTGGAAATGCATTCAATAACCCAAAATATTTGCAAGAGAGAGCGAATTCGAGAGCGTAACAACCCGAGAGAGCTGCAAATTCTTGCAAGTAAAAATTTTACTAGCAGGAATTTGCAGGAGTCAGAAAGTAAGGTTATGTTTCAAATTCAAATGTAAACAAACTGTTTAAGAGGATGATTTGATGAAACATAATTAGTGAAATAAAAATATGGATGAAGAATTTAAATCTATTGTATATTTTTTTATTTTTATGACTATGTGTCAAAATGGCTTAAGTTGCAAGTTTTTACTAGTTTTTCGTTCAATAACTTTTTCTGAAAATTTTCTCTTGCTCTCAATTTTACTCTCTATTTTTCTTTTACGCTCTCGCTGCAAGTACTTACTGGAAAAGTTATTGAGTGGACCTTTTATTATCCGTCAAAAGTTGTTTATTGAAACTACCTTCTTTTTTGTATCATGGTTTTACCCAAGATGTATTAAACAAGGTGTGATTGACAACTCAGGTAGGCTCTCTTTTAAGGTACTATTATGCCAAAAAATATAAACAAGCGATTCAAAATTCATAAAAAATGTTTTTCAATTTGACTTTATAGGATGGTACTTCTGAGAGTAATGTCAAATTCAATCACACTTTGTTGAATACATTTTGGTTTTACCTAAGTTATTTGTACTGTTTTCTTCATAATAAATTTTTCTACAAAATTATTTGAAAGAGGTGTGTATAGCTCCCCTATCAATCAAAAGGAATACTCCTGGATTGCTCGCTGAGGAGACATCAGTTTTTGCTCCTAAGCGAGCAATAACAGAGTAAAAAACCTACAAATCTCGCTTATTGCTCCCAAATCATGCCTCAGGGAGCATTCTTTTATTGCTCGCTTAGGAGATCTCCTATTTGACTCCTAAACGAGTAATAAAGGAGTACAAAGCCGACAAATTTCTCTTATTGCTCAGAAATCTGGTTAAGGGGAGTACTCTTTTATTCCTCACATAGGGAGAACTCCCTTCAAGTTCTAGTGGGTTATTACTGTTAGGAGTAAAATAGGAGATCTCCGAAGCGAGCAATTAAAAAATGCTCCCTGGAGCATGATTAGGGAACAATAAGCGAGGTTTTGTACTCCTGTATGGGATGAGGCTTAAGTGGTGACACTGGGGCCTATTAGGGGCTTCTATATCAGCATGAACTAAGAGGGAGGCTCCGCATGAGAACCTGCGTAAGACACGAGCTTACACAGTTTCCTATGTGGAGATTACCGTACCGACGATTACTCCTGCCCTCATCCCTCCTTATTTCTCCTATCCCAACAACCCAACTCCTCCCCCCTAATCCAGGGTGTTATGCGACACCGTGCCCATTGGATGATTTGCAGCCAGGGGGTTTACCAGACCGGCTGTATTATAACGGCGCCTTCCTGATACCAGGCCGCCTCAGGGAGTAACGGTGGCATGGAGCGCTGCCGTGGTGGACCGTTAATTTCCCCTTACATTGCTTAGACCACCGCGCCCGCCTCGTCGGGCAGGTGGTCGTACGAACAAGATGAATACAAACCAAAACAAAACAAAAACGAAAACTTCGAGCAGCGGAGGATCGTCGGAGCCGGCATTCAAAGCTGTCTCCACCCCGGTTGGGGGTTCTGAGGAGGCGAAGGCATCTCCGGCTAAGGCCACGAGTGGGGCCTGCACGGCCAGCGCCGTAGGGAAACCGGAGCTGGCTAGCGACAAAGCTTCGAGCAGCGGTGGGTCGTCGAAGTCGATACCCAAAGCTGTCTCTGTCCCGGGTGGGATTTCTGGCCCTGCAGAGGCGAAATCGCCCTGCATTAAGGGCTTAAGCAGGGCCTTCACGGCTGGTGCCTCAGGGGGATCGAAGCCAGCTCCTTCTGGTACTAAAGCCGGCGGAATTCTGCCGGTAGTGGGTAGCGCCTGTGCGAAATCGCACAGAGCATCTGGGGGTACGGTGCGTGGCGGAACCGCCAGCACCAGCAAGGGCCTCTCGCCGCGTGTCTTCGGAGCTTCGAGGACCTCGGATGGGGCACCTCAGGGGAGGCCTAACGGGCGCACCACCGCGGCGAGAAAGGATCGCTCGGACCGTCGCATGGCCGCCAAAATTTTTAAACGCTACGGGGATCAGTGTGCTGGTCAAATTACTGATCAGCATGCCCGAACGCTCGAGTGGGCCAAAAAAGTGGTCGGCGATGCGGAGGCTGCGACATCCGCCCAGGGGAAGGTAGCCGATGGCACGAATGCGCTGTCGACTATGAAGCGGCAAAGATCACGGGAGGGGGAAACCACGACCGTTAAAAAGCTTCGTAAGGGGGGCGGCTCCCACGTTTAGCTAAATCGCTAATCTTGCCGGCTGTGTGAAGTTAGGAGTCATGGACCCCAGCAGGGAGGACGGCGCCATCACTCACGAAGAGTGGAAGTGTGGGGCGGCCGCCATGTCGGCGGTATTTATGAGGGTGGTCAGGGTGAATCCAGCGCCACCGCCTAGGTGTAAGAGTGCCGGTTGGCACCATGGGCTGCATAGGCTCACGAGGTGCGCCGATGAGCGGTCGGCAGCTCTATACTTTGGAAGGGTGCCAAGCTAGTGGCCGTGGACAAAGCGGATCTTCCGATGCGTCCACGGGGTCGGGTATGGCTCCCTACTGAGCTTACCTCTCCAGAGGAGATCGAAGGAATACTTCGGTACTGCAACTCATCTCTCCCGACGCATAACTGGAGGGTTATCTGGCTGAAGAGGACCGAGGAATCTTATCGACAAGCGCTGATACTGTTTAATGCAGAGTCTTTCGGTGCTCTCGGCGATACAAAGGGGGTCATATACTATGGCTTCGAGAAGATGTTTCTACAGATTCTACCGACCGAAGCCAAAGCAGATGACCCTCTGCCTCCAGCGACATCGGAGGGAGGACGGGAGGCCATTGACTCCGCCAGCATGGAGTTGGGAGACTCGGCTCAATCGGATGCTGAGAGTATCGGGGGCGGCTCCTCTGCCGGGGCGTCCGTCTTCAGTCACGAGAGGCTGTTCGGTGGGGTCGATGTTCGCGGTGAGAGCGCGGAACTAGCGCTCATGGAGGATATTCTGGAGAATGAAGATTCTGCAGATTACTCTCCAGCATTCCAAGGCGGCATCCGCCAATCTTTTGCTCCACCTTGAGCAAGGTGGGGCTGACGTGGTTCTGATACAGGAGCCATGGCTGGGCAGTAATGGTATCTCTGGAATCAGAACAAGGAACCACAAGCTGATAGCGGCGAACAATGTAGGTAGAACTAGAGCCTGCATGCTTATCAGAGGTGAACTAAAAGCTTTTATTTTGCATAGTTTCAGCAATGAGGATGTGGTTCCAATCAGGCTGGAATGAGAGGATGGAGAACTCTGGCTCATATCCGCCTACATGCCGCACGATGACGAGGTGGAGCCACCTCCAATGCCGCTGAGGAGCGCTCTAGCGGAAGCCAAGCGACGGAACGCTGGCGTGATTTTGGGGTCCGATGCGAACTCGAGGCACTCAGTTTGGGGCAGCTCGGATACAAACTTGCGAGGTGAGTCACTTCCAAGTGAAAACTTACATATCTGTAACAGGGGGAATTCCCCTACGTTTATAACTGCTGCCAGGGAAGAGGTTCTTGACCTCACACTGGCTTCATCTGAGACAGCACCTTTGATCTCGGATTGGAGGGTTCTGAGCGAACACTCTTTTTTCGGATCATAGGTATATTCAATTCTCTTTGGACGAAACGCGTCCACATAGCAAGCCCTTCAGGAACCTGAGGAGCACCAACTGGGATCTGTATAACAAGAACCTTCGCGGAGCGCTCCCTGATGCGCCAGAACCAAATTCTGTGCAGTCGGTAGACTCGCTGTAGGAGCTTGTGGAAGTTTTCAGCTCTGCGTGCAGGGATGCGCTTGAAAGCGCATGTCCGCTGAGATTTCAGAAAGGTAGAGGGAAACCCCTTTGGTGGACTGTGGAGCTCTCTGAGTTAAGAGCGTCGAGCAGACGACTTTTCAATAGGGCCCGTAGAAGTAAGTTGTCTTCTGATTGGGAACTCTATAAGGTTGGACTAGGAATCTACAAGTCCATCATGGAGGTCTTTCTGCGAAAACGTTGAAGGGTGTCATGAATCTTCCAGATTTAGGCGTATTCTCGCTAGGAGTCCTGCTCCGCTGGGTTACTAGAGGGATGAGGCAGGTCACTGAACTAGGAGTAGCGAGGAGTCGCTTAGCTTGCTCCTGGACACTCACTTTCCTTCCAATCCCTCCCCTGAGAAGATTTCCTTAGGGAAAGTGTGTGGAGACTGTGCTGCTGTTTCTGACCTCCTGGATGAGCGCCGCCTGGCGTGGTCGATTAATTCGTTCGAACCCTTCAAGTCCCCAGGACCCGATGGCATCATACCTGCGCAGCTGCAAAAGGCGGCGGTGTCGTGCCGTTGGTTGGCCCCAATCTACGCGAGCTGCGTTAGATACGGGTACATTCCCAGGGGTTGGAGGGTCGTCAAGGTGGTGTTCATCCCGAAGGCCGGAAGGAGCTCTCATGTTGCCCCCAAGGACTTTAGGCCAATCAGTCTTTCATCGTTTCTGCTGAAGACGTTGGAGAGGCTGCTTGATATGCAAATAAGGAGCATGATTCCTCGGGATCGCCTGTCTAGAGCTCAGCATGCTTACTGTAAAGGACGGTCAGTAGATACTGCTCTGCATACAGTTGTGAGGTGTATAGAGGAAGCCTTCACGCACAAGGACTTTGCCGTAGGAGCCTTCCTCGATATCGAGGGGGCTTTTAATAATGTCCTGCCGGACGCAATAGTTAAGTCGCTAGATAAGCTTGGGGTTGAGGTCAGTCTCATTAGGCTCATCGAAAGCTTGATGCGTGACAGAACTGTCATGGCCGTCTGGGGCAGCACCTGCTTGCCTCGCATGGTGAGCAGGGGCACCCCGCAGGGAGAGGTTCTCTCACCCCTTCTCTGGGTCGTCGTGGTGAATGAGCTACTAGTGGAGCTGGAGAAACACGGCTGTCGGGTAATTGCCTATGTAGACGATGTGGCGCTCCTAGTTAAAGGTAAATACCTGAACACTCTGTATGAACTGACCCAACGGTACCTTAACATAGTTACTAACTGGGCTGCCAAAAGTGGTCTTGCCGTCAACCCCAGTAAGACAGAGCTGGTCTTATTTACAAAAAAAAATATAAAATCTCCGCCGCTGTTCTTCCCTCGGTTGGAGGTCTGCGCTTACAGCTGTCTGACAGGGTCAAGTACTTGGGCTTGATCGTGGGTATCAAACATCGAGGAAAGGGCAAGAAAGGCATCAGTGGCCTTGTATTGCAGTAGGGGAGCTATTGGTAAGAGATGGGGTATCCCCCCCTAAAGTTGTCTATTGGCTCTACGAAACCGTAGTCAAGCCAATTATGTTCTATGGGGCCCTAGTCTGGTGGAACTCACTGGAAAAGGCTATACTAGCTAGGCAGCTGGAGCGCGTACAACGGGCTGCATTAATTGGTATTAGTGGGGCACAGCGAACCGCCCCCACATTAGCATAGAACGCAATGCTAAACGTAGCGCCTGTCGACGTTGCAGGCAGAATTGTCGCGGCGCGAATGTCTATTAGACTCAGGGAAACCGATTGGTTGACCAACTTAGGGGTTGGACACTCTGGAGTTCTAGGGGGGTTTCGACTTCATCCCGGATCGCACGGATTACTGCACCACCGTTACGGCTCCTAGGAGCTTCTTCTCGGTCCACTTTCCCTCAAGGGATGAGTGGGCCGGGCGGTACTTCTGGAGGGGTGCGGTGAACTTCTTTACGGATGGATCGAAACTGGATGGCAGGGTTGGTGGAGGGGACTTCTGTCGAGAGCATTCCATTAGCACTAAGTTCAGGCACCCGGACTTCTGCAGTGTATTCCAGGCGGAAGTAGCTGCTATCAAGGAGGCGGTGGATTCACTGCTAAGGAGCGTTATAACCGTCAGGGAAGTGAGCGGCTATCAGTGCCTTGAGTTCGTTAGAGGTGCGCTCTAACTTGGTTAAGGAATGTCTGCTCTCTCTTTCGGCCGCGTCGGAGTACTTCCGCATTAGGCTTATTTGGGTTCCGGGACACAGCGACATTGGGGGGAACTGCGTGGCTGACGAGCTGGCCAGGGAATGAAGCCGTGAAACGTTATCACCGGATAAAGAGCGGCTGGGGGTGCCATTGATCGCTTGCGGTTCGCTCTTGGATTGATGGGCCTCATGTCAGCTCAGCGAACGCTGGGCGAATACCATGACATGCGCGCTCGCAAGGTCCTTTTGGCCGAGGGTGGACCAGGGGCGGTCGAGGGCATTCCTCACACTCACAAAGCCACAGCTATCACTTCTGGTGGGGGTTTTAACGGGTCACTGTCCTATCGGTATTCACGCAGTAAGGCTGAACATTCTACCGGACCCTTTGTGTCGCTGTTGCCTGGAAGAGGACGAGGGAGAATCACCTCAACACTACCTTCTTAGGTGCCCAGCGTTTGCGAGGCTAAGGTTGAAGTACTTTGGATCTCACTTTCTAAACAGCCCCGAAGGGCTCTGGTTCATTGAGATCAGCCGTATTAGTAAATACATAATCGGCTCGGAGCGTTTTAACGATAAAGTTTAGGGGGGCCGTTCCAAAATTGTGCTATCACAAAGGACAATCTTACATTGTCTAAGTGAGCTCCGGTTACACGGGGCTGCCACCTTGCCTAACCTAACCTAACCTAACTCCTGTATTACTCGCAATAAATGAATCCTCCTGGAGACATGATTTAGGAGGTATAAGCGACATTTATCGGTTTTTTACTCCCTTATCACTAGCTTAGGAGCAAGAAGCGATGCCTCCTAAACAAGCAATCCAGAAGTATTCCTTTTGATTGATAGGGGAGCTATACGCACGTCGTTCAAAATAATTTTGGCCCCTATTATGAGTTGCATTCGATCTTCGACTGTGGTCGAAAGTGCTGATCGAACAAATTTTCATTTGGTATTATGACGCTCATTCGAAGAAGAATAGCGCTATTGTGAACTTCGCTCGTTTAGGTTGTTCACAATAGTATATTTTTCACCGCTGAGAAGCTTTGTTTACAAATCGAGCAAACTAAATAGTGTGCTTACACGGTTAAAAATTTCGGTTTTAATTTTAAACTTTTTGGACTACATATGTATATGACCAAACTGAATTTAGTTTCATATACAAACCTTCCAAGTTTAAAAAAAAGAGAGCACATATGTTGGGTTTAGAATTTAAACAGTTCGGCTTAAATTTTAAACCCAAACATTTTCTATTTCGTTTGCTTCACGTTACACTTCACGAAAGCTTTTTCATAATTAGGAATAAAAAAAAATCTTAAATTTCATGCCCCGTCTGATGGGGATTGAACCCGGACAGCCTTGGTAGCAACCAATTGTATCAAGCATCTTTGCACACTCAGCTATAGCCATGCATGTAAATGTGCTTTCATATGTTGAGTTTGAATCAACACCACATTTCGCTGTGTTGATGCCGTCAGTTCGTAAGATTTGCTCTCTCTCTCTGAGAGACATATAAAATAAGGCATATTGAGACAAATATTTTTATACCCGAGCGCACTTGTGCACAAGGGTATTATAACTTTGTTCACATAACGGTTGTTTGTAACAGGCAAAACGAATCGAGATAGATATAGACAAATGTATACATAAATGATCAGAATGAAAAGAGAAATCGATTAAGCGGTGACTGTCTGTCCGTCCGTCCGTCCGTCTGTGCACACGATAACTCGAGTAAAAATTGAGATATTCTAACGAAACTTGGTACGTGCAAAATCGGACAATAACCACGCCTACCTCCCATATAACGGTAATTTTCCGAAATACGAAAACTGCGATATTTTAGTAACTACTGAAGATTATTCACTCAAAATTGATATTTACAATAATTTTTAGACGAAAAATAAGAATATTATACATTTTTGGAAAATGGGCGTAGCCACGCCCACTTATGGATACATGTGTATATCTTGGTAACCGCTGCACAAATTTCTTCCAAACTCGGCACAGTTGTTAGTCTTGCTACAGCATACCAAATGGCCGAAAATGTTTAAAATCGGACAATAACCACGCCTACCTCCCATATAACGGTAATTTGGAGAAATACGAAATCTTCGATAAATCAATAAATATTAAAGCTAATTTACTCAAAATTGATGCTTGCAACAATTCTTTACCAAGAAATACGTTTATGATAAAATTTTGGAAAATGGGTGTGGCACCGCCCACTTATGATCACATATATGTATCTCGGTAACCGTTCTACCAATTTGTACCAAACTCGGTATGATTATTGTGCTTGCCCCATAGAAGCAAACCGTTGAAAATTATTGGAATCAGATTCAAATTACGACCACCTTTCATATAACGGCAAATTTCAGAAATGCTTGAAACTTCAATATTTCGAAATTTAAGGACGCTAATTTACTCAAAATTTATACACAGCGGCTTACCATGTAGCGGTACCTGCGCCGGGTATTTAATGTTCGGCTCCGCCCGAACTTAGACTTTCTTACTTGTTTCTATTTCGGTTTAGATTTTAAAGCAAATTTTTTATATATGAAATCTAGAAACTAGAATTAAAACATTTTGGTTTGATTTTTAAACCACGAACTTTTTGGTTTTAATTTTAAACCACTCATAGCAAAAATCATTTTTTCGACTGCCTGGACTAAAATTTAAACCAGAATATATTAAAAATTGCTTAAAACTATTGACTGGTTTAAAAAGTAGACTATAAAAGATTAAAAAAGGCAGTAGTCTCAGCGCGGTTTAAAAATTAAACCCAAATTTTTGACCGTGTATACAGTTACTCCCAAAATTGAGCGTACGGCTCTTTTTTGTTAATATTCGCAATGTTTTACATGCTAACAGTTTTTTGTTAATTTTGTTTTAAAATATGGCTTATATTTTTGCAAATTCCATTTAAATCCAAGAGTGATACTGCGAAAAAAATTAAGAAAAATCTGCAAAATTTCAGGAAAATCGCGAACTTTTTAATACGAATTTCTAAAAAGAGCTCAGGTATGCAGTTTTATAGCCCATTAAATTTTAGTATAATAATGTGCAAATTTAAAATCTCTAAAAAGTCGGGTTGATTTTTGAGGATTTTTTTGCTGACTGTCCTACGCATTTTTTTCATTTGTTTGTTAATTTTGTTTTAAAATATGGCTTATGTTTTAGCAAATCCCTTTTAAATCCAAGAATGATACTGTGTACAAAAATTAAGAAAAATCTGTAAAGTTTCAGCAAAACCGCGAACTTTTTAATACGAATTTCTAAAAAGAATTCATTAAATTTTAGTATAATAATGTACAAATTTCAAATCTCTAAAAAATCGTGTTGATTTTTGAGAATTTTTTTGCTTGTCCTACGCATTTTTTTCATATAAAAAAATGAAAATTGAAAAATGAAAAAAATTCTCAAAAATCAACACGATTTTTTAGAGATTTGAAATTTGTACATTATTATACTAAAATTTAATGAATTCTTTTTAGAAATTCGTATTAAAAAGTTCGCGGTTTTGCTGAAACTTTACAGATTTTTCTTAATTTTTGTACACAGTATCATTCTTGGATTTAAAAGGGATTTGCTAAAACATAAGCCATATTTTAAAACAAAATTAACAAACAAATTTTAGCATGTAAAACATTGCGAATATTAACAAATCGAATACAATTCATAATAAGGACCGCAATTGTTGTATTTGTAGAATCGAAAAATGTACTTCAGATTCTAGCGTTTCTAATCTCGCCCCGTCCAGAACCGGAAATTGCTAAAGGCTTGAATCGTTTTTGTGCACTATTCTCCAGGGAAGCGCCTCCGCCACACTAATCTTGTGAATCATATAAAAGTTCATACATATAATGTTTGAATTTGTCTTTACTGTTCTATACTTTCTATTCCAATTTTAGTTAATACATAATGTAATAAGTATTATTTATGCTTTTTCTGATCTTTTAAATAATCATCCGATTAAATCTAGTATTCATGTGCATTACGGAGGGTGGATACGAAAATTATGTAGTTCTTAAACGGTGCTATTTTAATCCCTTATTCTAGAAAAAAAATTCTGATTCTCTACGACAATCTCTTCAGTCTGCGGAATGAGCTTCAAAATTTTAAAATAAGAGTGGAAATACCAATTCTTTTAAATCTTTACAACGGCTTGTGTACATATGTATATCGACTCCGGAATTTATTTAATATCATAAAATCGTCAAAAAGTAAATTGGGCAAATTAAAAGTAACATCAATGGCCCCTGTTATGAGTTGCTTTCGATCTTTGACTGTAGTCGAAAGCGCTGATCGAACGAATTTTCATTTGGTATTATGACGCTCATTCGATAAAGAATAGCGCTATTGAGAATTTCGCCCGCTTAGGTTGTTCACAATAATATATTTTTCACCGCTGAGAAGCTTTGTCTACAAATAGAGCAAACTAAGTGTGCTTATACATATGTATGTAAATTTGTGCAAATTAAAATACCACTAATTTTTTTAACGTGCCTCAATGTCCTTCGCGTAAGGAGCGTTGCGAAAGCAGCTGTGGGGCAGAGCTGCAGCGAAATGCCTTGCTGTGCGTTAAACATTTTAAAGCTGCAGATTTTATAAATGCACCGGGAGGTACAGGAAAGGCACGTTTGATGCCAAGTGCTATTACTATGACTCTTATGCCGGAAAGTCCCTCCAACAACACTGCAACTCATAAATCAAAGACAGAAAACAACAAACAAATTATCAAATTTTAACTAAAGAAAATAAATAAATAAAATTAAACTTCAAATTTACTTAAAAACGTCAACCAGTGAAATGTAAGTTGCGTTCCAGAAGCTCACGATATTCACGATTTGCAGGTTTTTTTTTGCAGGAAAGCGTTCCAGGTGCCAAAAAACCTGCAAGTCAAACCACTTTTGTGAGAGTAACTTGCTCTCTCTCTCAGTCAGAAGTTGCAAGTTTTTCTTCCTGCAACCCTGCCAGCCACGGCTCACCACTTTCCCTTAAAATTCAAACGATTTACAAACACATTCACAACTTTTTAGTCATCTTACCCACACACTTACAAATTTTTTGTTCGAACTGTCAAAAAAATGTCCCTTTGTTAGAGCTACATACCCGATAAGAATTCGTACTCTAATAAGAATTCTATGCGTTAGAGCGAGCAAGTTAGAAACATCGGAGTTTTGATGACAGTATACATACTGTGAAGAAATGTCACTTTGCGAAAATTTTGAAGGTAAGGATACGTATTTAACAATTTTATTTAATTATAATGTAATTTCTTCTTTTAGATTGCAAAACAGCAGCGACTTAGTCACATTCTTAAGGTATGTATTGAGACTTTTTATATGTTTATAAATTTTAATTGATATTTTTGTTGGTTTACAGACTTGGGATTCACCATCAGCACCTTCAACGCTTGCATCTTCATCGCCAGGAGCACCACCAGTACCTTCTACCCTCAGCTCCTTCATCGCCAGGAGCACCATGGGTACCTTCCGCCCTCAGCACCTTCAACGCCAGGAGCACCTTCAAAGTGTAGGTCCAACTTGTCAAATTTTGCAAATTTGTAAGAAAACTGAATTTTTGTGCACCATTACAAATGATTTGCAACTGTTAATATATATTAAAAGAAAGGTAAATCGATTACCTTTCTTTGGATTATAATATTGTTAAAATCTGTTAACTATTTTTAAAAAATTTTGCAACTTTTGAAAACATCTATATATAAGAAGTGAAAAAGTCGTCAAATTTTGCAAAGTTGTAACGAAACTGAATTTTTGTGCACCATTACAAATGATTTGCAACTGTTAATATATATTAAAAGAAAGGTAAATCGATTACCCTTATTTTGATTATAGTACTGTTAAAATCGCTTAACTTTTTTATAGAATATTTGCAGCTTTTGAAAACAGCTATATGCAAAGGAGTAGCAGTAATAATAAGCAATTAAGCAACCACATATGTATGTAAAAATATCTTTATTATTAATGTTAGTTTTAATTTTTATTCATAATATTGATTACTAACTATGTATATTAGGTTAACAATGCATTTTGAAAAATAAATTTTGCAAAATAAAAATCAAAAAAAATTTTAAGATTTTTTATTTAAAGTCGTTAAGGTTATTTTGAATTCGCTGTGAAGAGAATGCAACCCTGCGCCAGCTGAAGTGGGCAATGCTAGACGAGTGCAGCTTTATGTTTTCCTTACGAAGTATCTGAATGAGTGCGACAGTGATGCAAGGCTCACACGTACAGGGGAAACTGGTGAAAATCTGCACACCGCCCATACAAAATTCACCAGATTTTTCACCAGTTTTAAAGTGAATGAAACCCGCGGTTTCACCAGATTTTTCACCACTTTTGGCTAGCAGGGAAGTTCATGAAAAGTGTCAAACGATAGGCAGGGTTGCATTTGTAAACAAAAACAGATAGCAAAGAACATTAAGCGCCACGGAAACAATCAAATAAATACGTCAAGCATTGCATATGTGTGAGATTGGCTCGTGTCTTGCCCGCAAACGTTCAAATAAACGCGTTAATTCAACAAACAATTTATTTTTCTTGTCCGCGCACTTGCTCACCACGACGATCAGAAGGCAAGTGCGCTTGTTTTTTGTCAAGCAAAACGCGAGACGTTGATATATTTGATCGTCTCCATGGCGCTTAACATTAAAAAAAAAATGGAAGTAGTTACAGGAAAAGTGGTTTTTCGCGTTCCAGGTGACTTTTATTTTTTCTCTCTTGCTCCTCTCTTTCAAGAGAGTAATTTTGTTATTTGACAGTTTTACAGGTTTTTAAACGAAGTTATCTGGAACGCAACTGTAATGTTTTATTTTTCCTTACACACGCTCATTTTTATTTTTACTCTCCCGAAAACTTTGACTTTTGTAGGTTTGACGTCAAATTGGCTTCTACCTGTTTTTATTGTACCATGACACCATCGAAAGCAAAATTCTGTTCGACAGAAGATTCAATACTCAACGAAAATTTCGACACGGTTGCTTGGCTCATAATACGAATTTAACTTTCGATCTTCGATAACCAGCGAATGCTACCAGCGTGGGATGCTATTTCTATGTGTGCTCCCTGATTGGTCGTTTAGGAGGTAAAAGGGATTACTCCCCTCCTGGGGCATACAATGTTAAAGGGAGTATACAAAATTACATGCTTATATACAGGACCGAAAAGTTTAAGCTTTTGATTGGAATTGCTTATTTTGCTAATTCAGGGTCTCCAAACTTAATTTTAACCACCATGCTTATTTTGCTTATTTCAATGTATGAAGTTTAGTACGGACCTTTTAAGTAAACGATCAAGAAATAAATTGCTATTATTTCGAGTATGTGTGAATAGTAGTATCCAAGGAGTTTTGCTGTCTCACTTTTTCCTTTCGAAATAACGGAACAGGCATATATTTTTGTACAAGGGTGCCCTGTACTCTTCACAAACAAACTTTAGCAAACCATAGTAGAATACGTAGCAAATTTCTTAAGAACTTCGTACCATGATAAAAGCATAGTAAGGTAAAACCGTTCTCTCAATGCGTCGGCCATGATTTTTTTTTTGAAGTATGCCAACGTTTTAAAATCGTATAAAATTGAGAGTAAAAAAAGGAATTGTTCAAAATTGTTGTTGTTTGAGATTGAAAATGAGAATGTGTGTGTGAGTTTGTGTGTAAAATTTTAAAATTAAATTGCTTGCAAACGTCAAGAATTTGAAAGATTCCTCTCAGCGGTTCTACCTTCCTATTTTTTTTTCCGGCTTCGTACTGCTTAAGAAAATTTGACTCAATAAATTTTTCTTGGGCGTTTTTTATTCGTCGAACTAAAGAAATGTTTACAAATAAAAACATAAAAACAGATTTGGTTTTTATTCAACCGTAACTTCGGTTGCATTTCTGCTTGGATACAAAAATTTAAAACCAATGGTTTGTCTCTACGGGGAGGCATTGGTGTTATTGAAGAGATTAAATATAATTTATCTCAAATGGAGAATACCAAATATTTAAAAAATAAAACGACCAGCGCGGATCTCTATTATTTGAAAATATCAAGCAACACTTGTATGTCCATTGTAATTTTGCACGAAAAAAAGTTGAATGGCTAAAAATATCAAAACATTCGCCATAAAAAGGTGTTTGCATTGTTCAACTTTGCATTCAACTTTTGGTTGAATGGCCTTTCAACTAATCGCTTTCAACAAAGTTGGTCGCCAGCCAACATTTAGCCATTCAACTTTTTTTTTCGTGCAACCCTGCGTTGAGTTGAACGCAATTGTTGAACGCAAAGTTGAATAATGCAAACACTGGTATACTGTTACGATTATCCTCGAAACCTAGAGGGATTTCCCAAATCTCTCGGTTCGTATCGCTGGATTGTTAAATAAATGCTAACGATGACCAAATTGTAGTACAATTAACTTTATTGTACAACAAACAATTTACAATACTCGCTAATACCGTAAAAACACTTTACAATACTCGTTAAAGCAATTACAACGCTTTACAAAACATATTTTAAAATTTAAAGGATGCTTTATTTTGCTGATCGATTTTAAAGATAAAGGTGCCCATAAAGGCTATTTAGTTAAATAACTAAAATGAAAATTTAAATGACGTAACGGTCCCATTTATAAGAAAAAAAGTATGTCATTTTCGTAGCATAATTATATATTTATGACAATCAGCTGATGCAATTTTGCCGAGATCAGCATTGCCAACTTTGTTATTTTAATTTAAATTAATCTTTTGTTATTATTCAATTGTCATTGTATTATGAAAACACTTCTTGTTTAAAGTACATTTAAATGACACTTTAACTAAAAGGAAACTTTTGTAAAAGGAACTTTAAGTGTTTCATTATGAAATTGGCCCTAACAAATTATACGCAGATATCCATACTGTCATTGGTATGAATTACAACAAACATATCGTTTTACGTAATGCTTTTCACGCCGAAAAAGTCAGCTGTCGCCCCAACACCACCTTGTTAAATACACCTTGATACAGGTAGGTAGAAACCATTTTGACGTTTCTCTCATGAGAATCGAACTTTCAAACTTCAACTCAAGGCGAATTAATATAAGGTGATAGCAAGAGAACAAAAACAAAAATGTACATGTATTTTGTTTTTGCTTTGGCGGCATAAACTGTCAAAATCTGTAAGTGTGTGTGTGGAAATTCAAAAAAATTTTTTCAATTTGATATTAGAAGCCGTGAGGCGAAACACATACACAAAATCAGCTGATCTAGTAACACCACCTTATATAAATTCGCCTTGCTTCAACTGGTTTTGATTTATTTTTCTATATTTCGTTGTTCTTGGAATGTCATGTCGTTTTGATTCAATGTTTGTTAATAGCAAATTTGGATTAAAATTTGAATTTTTACAATGCCGTTTCACTTAAAAATTTTTGACATAAACCGTGTCTGTGACAAACACGAAATGTGGCCACTGCTACGATATAGAACTTGGGGATTATCGCTTGTTATTTTAGATATTTTTTAACAGAACATGTAAAGATTTATATGTTTCATAACTGATCACTTAATTTTTAATATAAATATACGTATTTTATACATACATTTTTGCCACTGCTAATCACATGAATAAAAATCATAAAAATGAAAATATGACAGCAATATTTCTTGTTTATAATGGATTAGATCCATCGCACACCACGGACTTTATCGGCCGCCAATTTAGATGTGCTCGCTAGTCTTTTCATTGCACCACAACCTATTGGTCAGAGCGATTAAGCTGGTGTAATGTGCGCACCTCCATACA
>NW_023458556.1:81833869-81838204 GCF_013731165.1 Rhagoletis pomonella
TTTTTTTTCTTTGTTTTATTTTTCCAACGTCAAAAGCTGGATTTTTTTTTTGAAAAAGTTGGTACAACAAAAAATACGAAACACGTTTTCTGTCAGATAGCTAACATGGCGGATAAGAAGAAGAAGTGAAACTACCTTCTAAAAATTATTGTATCATGCTTTTATGTATGTGTAATTGTGCGGTTTATACGAATGTGTATTAATTAATACAAAAGAAGAATCATTCAAATTGGTGGAGAAACATAGGAGCAGTAGGGAGGAATAGATTTGTATGGGATTTCGTTAGCGTATTAATATATAGATTATCCCGTACATATGTGCATACATTAAAAATGCAACAATTGTAGCGGTGTTTTTTATGAGGTCAAATAAAATACACACACCACAAATTTTTTAAACGTGCCTCAATGTCTTTCGCGGAAGGAACGTTAGGAATGCAGCTGTGACGTAGAACTACCGCAAATACCCTCCAATAACACTGGAACAACAATCAAGTTGTGATAGTTTAATAAACGATAAACCAATTTACATTAAACAAAATTAATAAATATAAATAAATTTCAAATTTACTTAAAAACGTCAGCCAGTGAAATGTATTTTATTTATGTTGCCTTGGAGAACTGTTCACATTCTCCAATCTCAAACGTCAGAGAACGACTCGAAAAACTATCGAGAATCATAGCGATCTCAACAAAAATGGGACATAGTTCTCGACTCGAGAAAATATTAAGGGAAATGTTTAGTAGCTGACCCATCGTTTTTGGAGTGGGGGCGGAGGAAGAGGGGGCGGGCCCCCTACTACCCCCACTAGAAAGGGGACAGTCCCCACTTTCTAAAAAGGCGTACCCCCTTGGGATCCTCCCACAGCCCCCTAAAGAACCGTTTGAAAATGGGGAAAACCCGGTATTTTCGTAGGCAAACTGAGCAGAAACTAACAGAAACACGTGGGATTTTTGAATAAAAGAAATTATGCCACGTTGGATATCGGGCGATTTTGAATAAAAAAGTTAATTAAAAATAGTTGTTGAAAAAGCAATATCGAGGGCTTATATTCAATACCCTCTATCTACAAAAACTCAATTTTTCAGGAGAGCAAAAAAACTGCATGTCTTAAAAATTCACGCTGCATATTAAAACTAGTTTTTTACTTTTAATTCATTTTACTTTAGTTTAAAGATCAGATAGAGGTTATTGCAATTCGAATTATAACTATTTATATAAAAAAACTAGCAAACCCGGCGAACTCCGTTTCGCCACCAGATGGCTTCGTTTCCTTGTAAAATTTCGTTTGGGGATTAAAAGATGAAGAAAAATTATTTTTTTTTTTGGTTTATATTTGAAAAGGAAAAATTTTATTTCATTTCACAACAGTAATGTATTTGTGCCCATTTGGAAGTTGCTGATTTCGTCATTCGCATTTTCCGACGCAATACCAAACACAGCCATGTCGCTGCCTTTTGTGACGTACTTGCACAAATATTTAACTGATTTGGCCGAATTAGAGACTGGTGAATTTAACCTCAAATGCACGATCCAAATAATTTGCACAGTTCAACTTGCCACCTTAAGGACCAATGCCTGCTGTTGAATAAAAATTTGCACAATACGCGTAATTGATTTGATTGTTTTCCAATTTAACTGTTAGGAAACGAAGAACTTTAACCTCAATTTCACAGTGAACACAATACCGGTTTTAAGTTAGCGTTTGAAAGAACGTGCGTATAATAAATGTCACATGAAATTAACTGAGCAAAGTACAATGAATAGCTGTTAAACAATGTTTCACGCACCGGCACCATCTACTTTAAATGAAACATACTTATTTTCGTGAGGGATACTCACTAAAACACTGCACGGGTACATTTGAGTTGCCCAACAAGACATTTGTTAGCAGCGCAATTATCTACTCTCTTTATCTCTCCATTCTCTTGTTGAGTGCGGGCAAACACAAACCGCTTGGAGTATGCGTAAGTAAAAACCCGATCAATAGCAAGAAAAGAAGTACTGGCTTTGCAAACACAATTACCTCGACTGAAGAATATCCGCAAGCAGTGTACTGTGCTTGCGAGTATTTGAGTATTTTCATAGAGCTGTTGATTGTTGGTGTTTGGGTTATGCTATTTATGTGCTTATGCACACATGTAGATACATTTGTATTTACATCAAAGATATTGTTGATGCTTGCCCTTACTACTACGTTATTTGATTAAAAATATACAATATATATGCACATACATATGTACATACATATGTATGTATTTATTTCAGCGAACGCCTTTGCTGCAATAAGGTAATGAATAAAGTTTTGAAAACTAGTCAATGTTAAAGAAATGTGTATAGTTTATTTGTTAAACGAAAATGGGTATAATATTCCAGATTAAATATTTAAGGAAAGAAAATATAAAATTAACAAAAGAATGATTTTCAAAAAAAAAATAATTATGTATGTATACGCCAACCACTTATTAAAAAGTTTTGCAATGCAAGATTTAAACGTTTTGCAATATTAAATATTCTACAAACTTTCATAAAAATTTCTAACTTTTTCATTAGATTTGGTTGGATATGCAGCTTACTAGCCCATTCAATTTTAATAGAATGAAGTGCAAGTTTGAAGTAGCACGAACATACAGTTGATATTTTGGAATTTATTGACGGTGTCAGTCATTCTTTTCACACACACGATTCTTTTTATATGGAGAAAATGACCAACAGCTTCAACAAAAAAAAAAATTACCAATATCAACGGTAAGTCTTGCTTTGCAAACTTGCACTTCATTGTACTAAAATTGAATGGGCTACAAAACTGCATACTTAAAACCATTCTAAGTAAACCAATAAAAGAGCTCGATATTTTTACGAAAAATTGTTAATTTTTTCTTAATATAGCTCAAAGTCTCAAGTTTGGATTTATATGATTTTTCTTAAAGAATAAACTATATTTTTATAAAAAGTAATTGAAATAAAATAATTAAAAAAAAATGAATAGGCAAAACTTGTCAATATGTGAGTTGTTTATAATCGTGAAACATACATATACAGAATGTAAATTCAAATTTTTTTAATATACATACTTTTAACCAATGCTTGAATGTAGGAACATTATCCTGTTTATTGCGCTGTCATTACAACTAATACTGCAACGTTTCTCAGTGATAATATTTCGGGCGACGGAAAATGCTCTTTCAAAAGGAGCTGAGGATGCCGGAGTTGCTAAAATTCGACAGCTCAGTTTATATAAAATTGGGAAATCATTTTTATGACCGTCCCACCAGTGCACAATATCGAAATCGTCATAAAATTCAACATCAGTGCTTTCGTACTTATGAATTTCTCTATAGATTTTATTTTCAATACTAAGCGTTTGTCTTGGTTGAACAAAATCTCTGAACAATGAACTATTTTCGGTAGAACATGACGGCGTGGAATCTGACTCAGTATGTAATGCATCTACAGTGAATTCTGCCATGAGCCGCTTACATCCATTTTTAGTACAAGTTTTGTCGATTTCGGAAAATAGTACATTTTCGCTGTTACTATTCATTGAGTATCTTATAACGCACTTGTGCTTCAATAAGTTTGAGGTTAATTTTTGCAGTGCTTTAATACATTGAAACACGTTTTACTTTACTTTTCCCAGTACCCTTAGAAATTTTAAACTCGCCGCTAATAATTTTTTCTCTTATGACACTATTACTCAAACTACTACTAAAACTAACGTTTGTAGCAGGTGGATCGTTGGTAAATGACTGCAAACATTAATGCATTAAAATGATAGAAGCGAAATATGTATTTAATATTAATATTTACGTTGTCAAGCTCCATTATGCAAATTTATTAATTGTGCGCATGCGTTGCCAGTCAAGTCGCAAACGACCAAATACGACGAGGAATTTCGAATACAAAAGCACCACAAGCACTTTCGATTACTGCAAGCAAGCGTGTAATATTTTCTGTACTCGTTGGCGTAGCGTCGTGTGCCTGTATTGCGCGATCGTGGCAAGTAGTGTACACAATTTGGCTCAACAGAAGAAGTATCACTAGCATTTGCAGTTGCGATGAAGAGTAATGGCTTTGCGCGGAGAGATATAAGCATTCTACTTGGGAGTAGAGTACAAAGCAAAGAGTGCTTTCAAGCGTAGAAGAGACAAATGTAATTCTGCAACCCTTTAATACTCACACACCATATACTTTTCTATTGAAATTTTTCCTGAATTTTCTTAGCTATAAACCTCCAACGAATGCAAAACCGTGGAAATCGGTCAGGAAGGAAAACCCTACTTATTTTTATATTAATTTTTATATTAAAGAAGATTAAAGAACTGTCCGCATTAC
>NW_023458556.1:81848204-81867309 GCF_013731165.1 Rhagoletis pomonella
ATGTGGTTCTTAACCAAAAACCACTTGATAAGCCACAACCAAGTTGCGTTCAAAAAGAATCACAGCACCCTTGATGCTCTACTTATTTTCCAGCATTTTATCTGTGATGCCATATCTACAAAAAACCATGTATCCGTGCTATCTACGGACTTCGAAAAAGTTTTTGAGCGCGTAGGGCCCCACGTAGTTATAGAACAACTCGCTTCATGGGAAATAGGCAGCAGAATGTACAACTTAATTAAGTCATTTCTCTCCATACGTAGTTTCCAAGCCAGAGTCAATGGCACCTACTCTGAAACTTTTCCACTTGCCAATGGTATCCCCCAAGGCTCCCCCCTCTCGGTCGTCCTATTCATAACAGCCTTTCAAAAACTCAACGTAATGACCTCAAAATACCGCGGCTGATGATGCAGTATTTTATACTAAAGAGCAAGATACAAAGAAAGTAAAAGACGTATTTTCCAACTTACTTGAAGACATACGTTCCTGGGGTATTTCTTCTGGAGCTGTCCTATCCATCAACAAATGCAAAATTCTCAATATATGCCGTAAACATCACTGTTCTCCGATACAAGCAAACATAGCCAATAACAATATAGAAAATGTTAGTACATTCAAGCTGTTAGGTATAATTTTGACAACAAATACACATTCAAATACCAATGCACTGAACTCAGAAAAAAAGCTAATCCCACGTTTGAACATAATAAAGTACTTGTCATCAAATCGTCTCCGCATCTACACTAACACGCTTGTCAACCTGACACAATCTCTAGTTCTATCCAAAATTGACTACGGACTCCAAATATACGGTTGGTGCGCCAAGTCCCATCTAGCTCTCCTCAATAAACCATACCATACATCAGTGCGGTGCAGCATTAAAGGCTTTCCTACTTCCCCCACAAAATGTGTGCTAGCTGAGGCCGGGCTTCCATCAATTATTGATATATACCAAGAAACCACTTACAAACTTATCCCCAAATTAATGAATACGACCAACAAACTCCTGTTTGACACTTTTCGTAGCGCTTCCCGAAATAAACACAGACACTCAATCGTATCCACCTTACGCCATTGCATCGCCTACTGTAAAGACTTGGGGATAAAAATACCATCTAGTTGCAAAAAAGTGAGTCGACAGGCACCTTGGATATTATCACCCTCATCCTTAAATATACAATTGCCTAATTTTCCTAAAAGCACCACGTGCAAAACCACATTCACTCAACTTTTCAACCAGATAATAAACAGTGAAGACCTATTTGACTGGTGCCCGATTTTTACTGACGGATCCAAATCCGAACACAATACCGCTTTCGCCGTTGTGAAAGAAAACGGAGACCTTATATATGGCGGATCTCTGCCTCTATATGCCTCCATCTATACTGCGAAAGCCGTCGCAATACTGAAGGCAATCGATTACGCAGTAATCAAAAAAGGGAAGTATGCAATTTTTTCGGACAGCTTTTCCGCTAACCAGCTAATTAGGCACGCTGATAAAATAAAAATCGTCTGGATCCCCAGTCACGTAGGTATCAAAGGCACACGCAGATTTAGCAGCTCGTTAAATACATTCAAAGCCACATATACACTCTAAAACTTAATTCCTGGTCCCAATTCAATCATCCATACACGCAATATAATCCCCAATGCAAAAAATCATTTTTCCCTTCCTCAGTTTCCATTTTACTAACAAGTGTTTTCACGCGTCTCAGGATAGGCCATACCAAACTAACCCATCAACATCTCCTCCTTGGCGACCCTTCTCCTGTATGTCCGCTTTGCGGCGACCATCTCAATGTAATGCACATCCTAGATTCATGTTCCCCATTATCCTCAAAACGCACCTCCAATTATGGTACCACCTTACCATCCTCACTATTAAAAGATATAAATGTAAGTAATATTACTACGCTATTTAACTTTTTAAAAGAAATAGATTTACACAAATCTTTGTAAAACTAGCTTTACTACCTACAATCCTTAACACGATGTTCATATTAATTAACTACAATAGCACCGTAGGCCTCAGCAGCTAGTGTGCAATTAATGTTAGTGCAATATTTTATATTTCTCTAATAAATAATAATAATAATAATAATAATAATAATAATGCTTCGACGTGAGAGATAGCTTTTATTGGCGAGGTGGGAAATGCACGGATGCTTCTTCTCCTCTGCTGCATGGTAAGGTGTTTCTAGCAATTTAAGATGTTTTTTTGTGCAGTGTCAGTAAATTACGAGTCCAAAGTCAAATTCTCCTAATATAAGAGCCCTAATTACATTTACGAGTGTAGTTATATGAACTAAAGAATACTTAGAACCAATTGATTAGATAGCTTAATATGTTAGAAACAAATATTTTTACTTGCGTCAAGGCCTTAGTCTTAGAAAAAATAAAAATATCATCAGCGTAAGCAAGATGATTTAGCTGCGTGTTAGCCGATATTTAGTTTGGCAATAGGAATAATAATAGCACTCTTGATGATATAACCCTTGAGATAGAATGTAGTTATGGAGTTTAACTACTCGATGTTTGACGGGATACGGAAGATTTTTAAGGACGGGGTACGGGATTTTGTCTGCACCAGGGCTTTTGCTTGTCATCGAAGAGATGGTTGCGTTGTTGTTGTTGTAGCGGCTACAACAACCCCGCCCAGGACGGTTGGTATCTCAGTCGTTGTCGTCAAGTTCCACTACAGCCCTAGGAAGCGTGCAGCTTCTGTGGGGTTTGTCCACAGGGACAAGGCCGTTATGGTTGTCAAGTTTTCCGGGTATGCGAAGAGATGTTTCGAGTCATGTGGGGTCTCTCCGCATGCCGGACACTCATTCGGCACATCCTCATTCAACCTACTCAGGTAGGAGTTCAACCTGCTGCAGTAGCCGGAGCGAAGTTGTGCAAGTGTTGTGCGTGTCTCCCGAGGCAGATGAAGCTCCGTATCGTCTATGTCCGGGGGTGGTATGCCTAGAATGGCAGACGGTGTCAAACGCCTTTGACAAGTCCAACACTACTAGAATCGTTCTCTCACTGGGACGGTTTCGGTTAAGGCCACGAGTTATCTGAGTGTTTATGGCGTTAAGTGCTGTTGTTGTACTGTGCACTTTACGGAAACCATGCTGATGCTTCGCTGGGGTCAGGTGGTTTGTGAAGTACGGGAGTAGCAAGGCCTCGAGTGTCTTCGCTACAGGGGAAAGGAGTGTTATCGGACGATAGGAATCTCCTTTGTTGGCAGGTTTCCCCGGTTTGAGCAGTGGGACCACTCTCCCCACCTTCCAGATGTCTGGGATGATGAGAGTGGCCACTGACAAGTTGAGGACCTCCGTTAGGTACGCTACCCCTGCAGGACCCATATTTTTCAGCATCAGCATGCATATTCCGTCGGGACCCATGGCTTTTGAGGCTTTCGCCTTCCCGATGGCCACCTGAACTTCACCGCAAGTGAAAGCAAGGGGGGCACAAGTTGTTGGCAGTTTGTGCAGCCTTCTGGTCACTCGACGCTTAGCTTTGTCCACCGGAGGATGCAGTATGAACTGCCGGCTAAAATAGCTCGCGCATCGCTCCGGGTCCGACGAGGCATGGTCGCCGAAGGAAATTTCGACTCTGTCGTCGTGCTTCGTCGGATTAGACAATGACCTCACGGTTGACCAAAGCTTGCTTGAAATTACAAGTCTTCAGATGCTCCTCCCACTTCTTCCGCTTATGTACGTTTACTAGTTGCCGAATCTCCGCGTTGAGATCCCTGATACGGGGATCTCCGGGGTCGGCCTGACGAAGGCTATCACGCTCATCGGCTAGAACAGCCGCTTCGGCAGGGAAGTTGGGACGTGGGTCCGATATACATCCTGCCGGTATGAAGCGAGCTGCAGCAGCAGTGACAGCCCTGCGGAACTTACGTTCACCGAGATGGACGTCGGTTGGTGTGGGGAGCGCTGTGAAGGTAAACTCCGCGTAACCTTTCCAATCAGCTTTAGAAAAAGTTGATATAGGTCCGGTGTTCGGCGGAGGCAAAGTCGGTTGGTTCATCTATCGAGATGACTATGGGTAGGTGGTCTGATGCTAGAGTCAGCATAGGTCGAAATGTTATAATGTTTATCAGACCGGCGCTGACTATTGTGATGTCTGGCGAGCTACTGCAGTTACCCATAATCCTGGTGGGTGCGTCGTCGTTTATTGTGCAGAATGTCGAATCGTCTATCTGCTCAGCCGAGTCTGTTCCCCTACGATCGTTTGACAGGCTTGAGTGCCAAAGATCGTGGCGCGCATTAAAGTCACCTACTACCATACGGTTTTCACCTCTGAGGAGCGCACCTATATCAGGGTGATATCCTGCCGGGCAGCAGGTGACAGGGGGTATGTATATGTTAAATATTTCGAGCTCGACATCGCCTGACCGGATAGCGATGCCCTGACATTCTAGGGTGGTATCCCTGCGGTCGATGTCTGCTTCGATAAGACGATACTGCACGGTGTGGTGCGTGATGAACGCTAAGCCCCCACCATTATCTCGCTCGCGATCTCGACGGTGCAACTTCGTCTCTTGGACCGCAGCTATCAATATACCATGCCGACACATGAAGAATGTTATCTCCTCAATCGTGCTCTGTAGCCCGTTGCAGTTAAATTGAAGGAGCTTCATGTGGTTCGGGAGACGTGTCGTGATGTGGGGTGTAAGTGAAGTGTATGTTCTTGCCGCCGTTGGCTGTGTGTGCTGCTGTGGTGATTGCCGCCCTGTGGTGGTGGCGGGGGGCGTCGCAAATGGGGTCTGCGACCGAGCAGCGCAACACGGGCCCTCGAAGTTCCCAGTCCAATCTCGCGTGGTACGCAGACCTGAGCGTTCCCTAAAATGGCACCAGCCAAGGCAGGTGTTGCACTTGACTGATGTCACATTACGGAATATCCTGGTCTGACATACCGTGCAGATTGTAGGGGGAACCAGGAGTTGTTGGCGGCGGCGTGTGGGTGGTGGTGCGGTTGTGTGTGTTATGTGGTCTGTAGTGGCTGTGGTACGGTCTGTGGTGTTATTATGTTGTTGTGTTGTGGTGACTGTGTGAGGCTGCTGTGTGAGTGTGTGAGGCTGCTCGGGCGGACTGTGGTTAGCCGTGGAGGCTGCTCTGTTTGAGCAACAGGGGGCCACGTACGACGTGGTCCACTGTCTATGTGTCCGTAGTCCCGAGCAGACTCTGAGGTGACTCCACCCCTCGCAGGCATTACACTTGACTGAGGTAGAGTTGTGGTGTAGGTTTCTGGCCCTGAGTTTGACTCGATGCCAGCCCTGAGTAGGAGAATACGTAGTGAATGTAGCACTATGGACGGACAACTTCTGAGATACTTCGCCGACCTAAACGGGGTTAGATCGCCGAAACAACAGCCCTTGGTCGGGTAAAACCCGAGTCATTCCGGTACGTCGAACCGGCTGTCGTGGGAATGGTTGCGTCAAACTCTTCAATAGATATAAGTAAGTGAGAATTGTGGGAATCTTTGGACCAAGTGGAGGCAAATAAACATATAAACATCGATCACTTACTTTATGACACTCATAATCTGCAAAATACAAATTTTGAGTTGAGTATGCAGAAATTATCGCTACGTTTTCTTCTTTGTCGTGTAAAAATGTCATACCTGTATCGATTACCAGTATCTCACTAGAACAAAATATGTATTAATTTTTAGTATCGGAGTATATGTAAATTCAAAACTTTAAAACCGTTTTTCTAGAGTTTTGATTTTTTGAGTTATGACATCATTGAAGTAGATGAGCGGACATGTACATATATATGTACGCTACCGGCCAAACCCGATCATAGGACAAACTAACTCATGTATTGGAGCGTCAGTGTGAGCGGACGTGTATTTACTGCGCTCCGCGATTTTTGTGCTTGCTTCGCTAATTGTGTAAACAAATCAATGTGCTCGAGATAGTGACTCTATTTTGAATTAAATCTGTAGAATTAAACAAGATGCCTTGTTTCTGTGGTCTAAAAGTTGACCGTAACAACAAAGCTAAAGTTCAATGTGCAAAATGTAGTGAACTTTTCCATCTTAAGTGTGCCGGTATTTCTCCTGCTGACTTAGATTATTTTATCAGCTCTAATAGCAGCTTTTTCTGCAAAATATGTTCGGATATTCGCCCAAAATCTCTCCGTTCTCCCCCTCCGGCAATTGCTATTAATTCGCCTGTTTCAACGAACTTTAGTGCAAATATTTTGCCCCAACAACAATTGCCTGAGAACCCGGTCGCAATGCAGAAACACAGTGAAAATGGACAAAGTGAAAATGAAGATAATACTGCAATCTCGCAATCAATAGTTCTCAAAGAAATTGCAGCTCTTAAATCTGAACAAGTTCGTGCGACTGCTGTGATTAGTTCTCTTCAAGCGGATAAACAGTTGTTGATAGCAAAGTCAGATGAATTGCGCTCAGATATAACAATGCAAAAATGCCAAACCGAAGAGGTCACCTCAGCCCTTGCGCTGCTTACGGCTGAGATAAAAGACCTTCGTGCGTGTATGCATGCGTGTGGGTGCCATGACGCGAAAAAGAAAAATGCAAAAAGCAAAGCAAAACATCACAACCTCGCTCCTTCACCCGCTGCCGCGAAGTCAACAGTTTTGCCCACTCCTTTTCCTGTTTACAGTGTCGGTAACTCGTCTTGCTCTAATGATATTCAACTGTCTGGTGCTTCTGATCGCCTGCCTGCTGCTTTGCCGATTGACTCAACCGAACAGTGTAATTTAGCCGCTCCTGCGCCGACACAGTCAACTGATCAACGTATCTTACGCGCGTCTACGTCCGCTGCTGCTGCGGGCGCTGGCACTACTGCTAATGCCAACATCGCTATGCCTTTTTCGTATGCTAACGCCGCTCGCTTATCTATACCTGTTGCGCATGATTCTACTTCTGCTTCTGCTGTTAATGATGACAACCACCCCAGTCGGAATTTTAAGACCATTGCTGGTTGCAATGCTAGTAGTGAGTTAGAAGTTGCACCACGAATAAAATGGCTACACCTGTCGTCGTTTATGAATTCGATCACCGCTGATAACATTGTCGCATATGTTTCGAAGAATACGTCCATCGATGCTAGTTTGATATCCTTCCATATGCTTGTGAAGAAAGATACCGATGTTAAAACATTAAAACGTGTCAATTTCAAGATAGGAGTTCCATCTTTACACTACGCGTCTCTTCTCAACTCTGCGATTTGGCCAGCTGACGTAAATGTGCGTCCGTTTGAGTTTTTTCAGAAAGCAGTTGCGGCACAACCAACACCGTAACTGATTCCCTTCTGTGTGAACCTCTTTCTAAGTCTCTAAGGATATATTTTCATAATGTATCTGGCCTAAGAACTAAATCTAGAACAGTTTTTAATATGAGTGCTCACCTGGACTATGACGTATTCGTTCTTATTGAAACATGGTTGAATGCTGATTTTTGTGAAAATTAATTTTTCGACCCCAATCTATTTAATGTATACCGGAAAGATCGTGATTTTATTAAAATTGGATTGTCAAGGGGCGGTGGTGTTTTAGTCGCTGTTCAGCGTCGGTTTCGCTCATCACTCGTGCATTTAGAAAATGTGGATTCACTTCTGGACCAACTTTGCGTTGTGGTACAAGGTCACACGAATATATATATCTGTGCGTCCTACATTCCACCGTCCAGTGTTGATAGTCTATACAAAGGGCATGTTGACAACATAACGGCTCTCGTCTGCAAACATTCTGGTAGCAACTTTTGTGTTCTTGGAGACTTCAACTTGCCTAGTATAGAATGGTCATATGTAGATAGTAACTATGCCCTAATTCCAAAAAACATTAATAGCTTTTCGGAATCCTACTTAGTTGATTGTTTTTTAAGTTTAGGTTTTATTCAAATAAACAGTTTCTTAAACAAGTTTTTTAGAATTCTGGATCTTGTATTCATAAGTGATAACATGCATTTCACACTTCATGAATGTCTTGATCCTTTATCAAGTTCTTGTAATCATCACATACCACTCATTATTGGTCTAGAATTTTACAGTTTTAAAAGTCTTCATGTTAGTAATCAAATTAGTAGTTTTTGCTTTAAACGTTGTAATTTTAATATTGTGGATAACGAAATTTCTCTATTAGATTGGGATTCCCTTTTTACTGGAATTAATATTTCTTCCTGCTTTGATACATTTAAAACAAAGATGTATGAAATATTCTGCGAAAACGTACCACGTGTTAGCAAGAAGAGCTATAGGGTTCCTTGGTATACGAGAAAATTAAAAAGGCTAAAGAATTTGAGGAACAAGTTTTTAAGAAAATTTAAATTAACAAGTGCCCAAGCGTATAGGGGTAAATATTTGCGCTATTCCAAGAAGTTTAAACAGTTGAGTAAAATTCTCCAGCGAAATTATATTCGCAAATTTGAGTCTGATATTAAGTCTAATCCAAAAGCTTTCTGGCGTTACGTTAAGTCCAAAAAGTCCTGCTCTAATATTTCCTCTGAGGTATTTTACAACGGGAGTTATGCTTCCTCCACCCAGGAGGATCTTTTCGCTGACTTTTTTAGTTCTAACTTTGATCCATCGTCGGAACATCTGAGTGATAATTTTTGGAAAACCAATTCCACCATTAACTTTGGCTCCCTTTCGCTATCTATTGAGGATGTTTGGGATGGAATTCAGGGCCTTAAAAGCTCTTCGCTTGCGGATATTGATGGTTTCTCATCCTATCTCTGCAAGAATTGTCCTGCCCTTACATATCCTCTTTTGCTAATTTTCAATAAATCGTTAGAATCAGGCGAGTTTATTGATGCGTAGAAAGTTACGTCCATCACACCTTTATTCAAGGCTGGTAATAAAAAAGATGTTGCTAATCATAGGCCTATTTCCAAACTTTCTACGACATCGAAGCTATTTGAATATATTATCAAACAAAAGTTGTATTTTGCCGTAAAGCGTCGCATATCTAAAACCAGCATGGTTTCATGGCTGGCAGGTCAACCATCACTAATCTTGCTGTATTCACAGAATTTTGTATGTCTGCTTTCAATGACAGATTCCAAGTCGATACAATCTATACCGACTTTTCCAAGGCTTTTGACAAAGTCAACCATTCAATTCTAATCTCCAAATTGCGCAGTTTTGGGTTTCATTCCATTTTTTTAAAATGGATAAAGTCGTTCCTTTCATGCCGTAAATGTGTAGTTGTTGTTGATAATGTTTCTTCCCAACCTTTTGTTGCCTCTTCTGGTGTCCCTCAGGGCAGTATTCTGGGTCCATTACTCTTCATCATTTTTATTAATGATATATCTGATTGTTTTAAATTTTCTGAATTTATTTTATATGCAGACGATTTAAAAATTTTTAAAACAATTTCAAGTCGATCTGATTCAGCTAAGCTCCAGTCAGATCTCAATAACGTTGTGGCATGGTGTGATAAAAATCGCCTTCAGCTAAATATTCGGAAGTGTTCTCACATAACGTTTTCTAAGTCTAGGCAGTTTTTGGCTACTTCATACTTAATTAAGGAATCACGTCTCACCACTTTGGATGAAGTTTCTGATCTGGGAGTAAATTTTGATTCAAATTTCCTATTTCTGAGTCATTTAAATTATATAATTTCTAAGTCATATTCTACACTTGCCTTTATTCGGCGCTTTGGTTCAGACTTTACTGATCCTTACACCCTAAAATTACTATTTACCTCGCTTGTACGATCTAAGTTAGAATATGCGGTCTTTATATGGAGGCCATATCACCTTTGTCACATTAATAGACTTGAGCGAATTCAAAAGAATTTTCTTCGTTTTGCTCTCAGATCGCTTAACTTTGCTGAACCGATTCCTTCGTATGATGCTAGATGTGCTTTAATATGCTTGAAGTCTTTACAAAATAGACGGAGTGTTCTTTCACTCTGCTTTATCTTTGATATTATCAGTCGAGAAATTGATTGTCCATTTCTTTTAGAGCGCATTTATTTTTACATTCCACAAAGAAAATTGCGGAGCAATGATTTATTCTTTCTGGAGCGAGTCCGGACGTTTTATGCATCCTATGCTCCGATTCATAGAGCATTGAAAGAATTTAATCAAATCTCAAATTCTTTGGCCTTTGATTTCTCGTCGCCTAAGCAATTGTGAAGCTCGGCCAAACACTAACAAATGTGTAAGCGCCAATCTATTATTATTATTATTAAGAAATTGTTTAAATTATCATTGAATGAACTATATAGTTAAGCTTGAACTTGTATCGTTAAGTATTTTTGTAGTAGTCTGTAAGAAATCATGTATTTCTAGATTTACTAGATATGAATAAATAAATAAATAAATAAACTCTTATCAGTCCAACACAAGCTACGCAGTCCACAAGATTGTTGTATCCAATTTGGTTTCGATTGGACAGATATATCCCATTAGGTAGAACTAGTTAAGCCTGGGGCAAACTAGTTTGACCTAAGATCGGATTTTACCGGTAACATATACATACATACATACATAGGCACTTGTAACTTACCCAGTCTTTATTTGACCTGCCACAAAAATTGCTAATGAAAACAATTTTCCTGCAAAATTGTGTAGATAGAGTATTTTGCTCTTGTAACAAAATGTTATTGCAGATAGTGGATTTTTCGAAATGAACATATAATACCATTAAAGCTAAATTTTAAGTTTAACATTATTGTCAGGGCTGAAAGATAAATAAGAGCTCACGTTACCATCAAAAACCAATTTTCATGAAAATTGCAGATAGAGAGTATTGAATATAAGCCCTCGATGTGATACTATTTTAGCATAGACCATCTTTCTGCGTAGGAGGCCTTCGGCCGCGCTTTAGGATTATAACCCTTACCCAATAGAATTCTCCTTTTGGTGTGCACCAACTGGGGCTACCGCCCCAGTGATGTAGCCTTGGGAAAGGATGAGGTAACTAGAATTCCCTTTCTGCGTGGTAAACCTGGGGCTACCGCCCCAGTGAGAATTTTACAAAAAAAAAGAGCATAATTCAAACCAAATTTCTAAATAAATTACGGACCAAAAATTACAAAAGTAGGTTCTAAAATAATGTGTAGACCCTTGACTACAAGTGTGTGGAATTTTTTTTGGATCGGGCCACCCCTTTGGACGGAATAGCCCGAAATAGTTGGGACCGCTACTAAACCCAACCCAATATTAATTCTCTAATCGAATTCTAATGTTGATCTCTAATGAGATGCGAATGTGAATTTCAAACTGCTCTTTTGCTTTAATAAAAAACACGCTTTGTTTGTAAAATTTGTGTTGAATGCATTTGCAATAAAATAATAATGAATTATTTGAACTTAAACCTTATTTATGACTCATTCATTTGGAATATTGCTTATTTACAATTAGTTGAATTTGCGTTGTTTCTCTAATCGTTCTCGAATCGAATTCGAATGTAGTACTCTAACTTCGTCATCGACTTGAGAATGATTAGATAAGTACCCTAGTTATTTAATGAAGAAATCCAAATTTCTCTAACGTTAGAGACTGTGTTTGCTGGGATATTCCATGGTGGAATTATTGCGCCATGTACATATTCCATGAATTTATTATTTATTTTTTCTGTCATTTGCAATTTGTGAAGAATGAATAGCTTCATCAGTGTGGGTATTTTCTTCAACTGCAAGTCCGGTATCTAATCTACTATTGTCCACTGGATAAAGCCAACGCTGATATAAATAAATCAAAAATACAACATCATCACGCAAGCAGGCCACTCTATGAGCCGTGGGCATAGTAATAATGAAAGCAAAAAAAATCATCTATAAATGTATTGAATGCCTTATACATAAAAGCTCTCCATGGCAGGGCTGCAACTGACTTTAGCTTATAGTTAACAAATAATTGGGGTAGCATAAAAAGAAAGCCAAAAGCATAGACTCCATTAACAAGAGAATTCAGAGTCCAAGAATACCAACTTTTATGTGGTTGGTACAAGAGAGAATAAACAGCACCCGCGATACACAAAGGATATAATAAATAACTTAAATATTTCATTCCTTCTTTGTCAAATTCTTCGGTTCTCTTTTCCGCACTTCTGCTTGTTTCTAGATCTTTTGACTGCATTCTTTGCAAGCCTGTGAGGCCTATTTGTAGTTTCAATATTTTTTTGCACTTCCATAACTCTATAACCACACCAAGTCCTGCAGGGATCAGCACTAACATCGATGTATTCTCGTCCAGTAAATACAGAAATATCACAATTTGAGAGAACGCACGCCAAAGAGTCGTACGCGTTGAAAGACCTTCATACGATTTTTTTCTCCGCCAGAATATAACGTCGTTCTTAAACGATAGGAAGTCAAAGAGTAGCTAGGGGAAAATAATAATTAGTAAAAATAGTGTTAGCCGATTTATTACTTACATGTACACTGGCAACAAATATAGTACCGCAGAGAAGGTAAGCATTCGTGTCAGAAAACATACCCTTTAATTCATCTATATCCTTCTTGGAGAATCCTATCGTCTCCATCATTTGCATAGTATGTTCGACCATTAGCATTAAACGCAATTTTCCGATGCCAATAGGCGTATAATGAAATGTTATTTTGAACTCGGTGGTATTCTTGGTAACTTCTACCAAATTTTTTAAACGTGTATTAAAAAAATCAGTCTTTAAGATTGGCATTATTTTGTGATTGCGATTAATCTGGATAAGTCTTGCCATCTCTGGAGGAACATCTGCTTTCGATAGTGATATATTGTCGGTAAGCAAATTGACGTGCACCTGTGACATAATATGTGTAACTGGCCTCATTGCATACACATAGTCACTACTCTGTTTTGGGTTTTTCTTATTGTTGTAGTTTTTTTGGGCTTTTATCTTTCTGTACATAATATCAACAAATTATTTGATTATCCTGGTTAAAAGAATACTAAACAACAAGAACTTACGCTATCGCCCAACAAATTAAATGCTTCTACTCGAGGAGTGGTATACTCTGTCAACCTGGTGGGAAGTATTACCGTTGGCCCGTCTCGTCTTAATGTTCTCCAGTCTAATGGCTCCCCTTTTAATGCTAGCACCACCTATATTTTACAATAGGGATTAAAAAAGCCCGAACAAAATATTAAAATACACATATGGGCATTTCTATGGCAGAAATTCATGAAAGCGAAAACCCAAAACGTTTTTTTTAAGTTTGTTGTTGTTGTAGCGGCTACAACAACCCCGCCCAGATCGGTTAATATCTCAGTCGTTGTCGTCATGTTCCACTAACGGCAGCGCTAAGAAGCCTCAATAGGGTCGGCGTTAGGGTTGAGGGGTTTTCCGGGCATACGAAGAGATGTTACGAGTCATGGGGTGTCACTCCGCATGCCGGACACTCATTTGGTATTTAAGTTAGTAATAGGACTTAGTTATAAATGTATTAAACCATATTTTCAGTCAGAACACTATATTCATTACCGTTAACATTGCTAGACTTCATTAAAAGTAGTGGCTACGAAATTTAAAAAAATACAGCCTCATTGCGAGAGCAGTGTCGAGTGCGAGTCGTTTTTCGAGGGTCGAATATTTCTGCAAGACAGTAGACAATGCCAACAGTTGTGTTTTCTTGGGTTATCCAATCACGATCATTTCTCACGGAAACGGTCTAGATCATTCTTATTGGGGTTGGCAGCACTAATTTTATACTACTAACACGAGGAAGACGAAATTATAAAAAATGAACTCACTAAATGCGGAAAAGTGTATTTAAATGAAATAATATTCAGTTAAACAAACTTGACTTGATGGTCACTTACAGCACAATTTTCTTTCCAATACTCCAGTATTTTGTTATTGTTCAATAAATGACTATCAGTGATCATCAAGCCAAGGTGCACGAATGGTATTTTCAGTCGAGAGTTCTAGCTTTAATTTAAGCCGAAGTGTAAGGTTCTAACACCTTTTGTTTTTTTTGCTAGAGCTTCTCAAATATTGCAAAAAACGCGATTTTTTGATACTTTGACCACGTTTTTCTCAAAATCTGGACGTGATGGAAACTTTTTACTTACGGATTCGTAATCAGCATGAAAAAGTCTATTAAAAACAGCTTTAACATTTTATGTTACAAAATTGTTTCCCATTTTTGTTGGCCTGTGTTATCAGTGCCACAAACCAAACAGAGCGGATCATAAATTGAACTGACCGTTCCCACGACAGCCGGTTCTACGTACCGGAATGACTCGGGTTTTACCCGACCCAGGGCTTTTGTTTCGGCGATCTAACCCCGTTTAGGGCGGCGAAGTATCTCAGAAGTTGTTCGTCCATAGGGCTACATTTGCTACGTACACTTCTGCACAGGGCCGCTGAGTATGCCAGAGACGACTACACCACAACTCCACCGCAGTCAAGGCCTACGGACTTATCGACAGTGGACGGCATCATTTGTGGTCCCCTGCTGCCCAAACAGAGCAGCCTTCACGGCTAACCACAGTCCACTTGAGCAGCTCAACATAAACTCCACAGCACCAAAACACAACAACACAATAGACCACACCACAACCGCGACAGACCATACAACAGACACAGCCGCACCACCACCCACACGCCGCCGCCAACAACTCCTTGTTCCTCCTACAATGTGCACGGTATGTCAGACCAGGATATTCCGTAACGTGACATTAGTCACGTGCAACACCTGCCTTACCTGGTGCCAGTTTAGGGCATGTTCAGGTCTGTGCATCACTCGAGATTGGACAATGAACTTCGAGGGCCCGTGTTGCGCTGCACGGTTACAAACCCCAATTGCGACGGCACCCACTACCACCACAGGGCGGCACCCTCCACATCAGCGCACACAGCCAATGGCGGAAAGGAAACACACATCCCTCACACCACGCATAACAACACGTCTCCCGAACCACATGAAGCTCCTTCAATTCAACTGTAACGGACTACAGAGCAAGATCGAGAAGATAACCATCTTCATGGGAAGGCATGGTATATTGATAGCTGCGGTCCAAGAGACGAATATGCACAGAAATTCAACATTGTTGAATTGCGCCAGATGCAACGCGCACCGTCGAGATCGCGAGCGAGATAATGGTGGTGGCTTAGCATTCATCACGCACCATACCGTGCAGTATCGTCTTATCGAAGCAGACATCGACCACAGGGATACCACCCTAGAATGTCAGGGCATTGCTATCCGGTGTAGTGGTAAGCAGTGCATGCTTCCACTCCGCAGAGCCTGGGTTCAAGCCCTGGTCAAAGCAACATTCGCAAAAAAAAATTTAGAAAAAAGGTTTTTTCTTAACAGCGGCCGCCCCTCGGCAGGCAATGGCAAACCTCCGAATGTATTGCTGCCAAGAAAAACAGCTTCTCATTGAAATACAAACGCCGTTCGGAGTCAGCGTAAAACTGTAGGTCCCTCCTCTAGGTGTGACAACATTAAGCCGCACGCCACAAATCGGCTATTTGACTATTTTTAGTGTATCTTCCAAACAAGAAGAAGAGAAATTTTGTGCGATATCACTTCATAAAAAGGGGGCCCAGTAGCTACTCTAATTCTTATTCACGAAGCCAAATTCAATAAAATGTTGTCACCAACAATTTCAACAACAACTGCTTTAGTGTTTTTTTTTGATAATGAGCTCCCAGTGGAGGAAAAACGAGAAATGGTGAAGGCACTGCAATTAATCGACCGAAACCTAAAATTCAGTGAAAATAGGGCAATTTCAAATCCCGTTCTCTTGATTGGCAAAACTATTAGAGATTTCGTGTCCTACAAAACTAAAAATTTCTTGTTGTTGTTGTTGTTGTAGCGGCTACAACAACCCCGCCCAGATCGATTGATATCTCAGTCGTTGTCGTCAAGTTACACTAACGGCAGCCCTAGGAAGCGTGCAGCTCTATCGGGTCGGTCCACAAGGACAAAGCCGTTAGGGTTGTCGGGTTTTCCGGGCATGCGAAGAGATGTTCCCAGTCATGTGGGGTCTCTCCGCATGCCGGACACTCATTTGGCATATCCTCATTCAATCTACTTAGGTAGGAGTTTAACCTGCTGCAGTAGCCAGAGCGAAGTTGGGCTATTGTTGTTCGTGTCTCCCGAGGCAGATGAAGCTCCGTCTCGTCTATGTCCAGTGGTGGTGGTGCCTAGAACGGCATTCACAGGTCTAGAGTCTACATAACTCGAGACTGACTCCCTGTGAATGCCGTTCAGGGCCAGTCGGTATGCTGACGGGTCCAAAGGTTGCTTGATGAACCTCTGGACTTCGTCCGTCAGTTCATATAGATGCCTCCTGACGTGCCTAGGCGAGGGCTCCTGTGCAAGCAGCTGTCGGCCGGCCTATTGCCTTGTATGTTACCAGCAACGTTTCTTTGTCTTTGCCCCAAGTACTGCCGGCTAGCGACTTGAGGACCTTGTTGCGGCTCTGTACTTTATTGACAATAGCGGTTGCGTGCGCAGAGAAGGAGAGCAGGCTGTCGAATGTTACTCCGAGTATTTTGGGATTATTCACCGTCGGAATTGGTGTGTCATCGACGTGAATTCCCAGCGGTAGCCTGACCTCCTTCGTGCAGGTTGTGAACAGGGTCGCAGAGGATTTCGTAGGGGAGAGGGCTAGACACTTTGCAGTGAAGAAGCGAGAAAGTTCGGAGAGATACCCGTTTACTTTCGAACACAGGTCATCAATACCATTCCCAGTCGCCATGATCGAGCAATCGTTGGCGTAAGAGACAATCGAGACTCCCTCTGGTGGTTGAGGGAACTTTGAAATGTAAAAGTTAAACAGTAGTGTTTTATTTTTCCAAGTTTACTCGATTTGTCTCTAAACATTACCGACGAGTGTCGACCACTCAGATAATTTGCCGACCACCGTTTGAGCCTCTGTGGGAGAGAGGAAGCCTCTATATCTTCTAGTAGCGTAGAATGGCAGACGGTATCAAACGCCTTTGACAAGTCCAACGCTTCTAGAATCGTTCTCTCACAGGGACGGTTTCCGTTAAGGCCACGAGTTATCTGAGTGTTTATGGCGTTAAGTGCTGTTGTTGTACTGTGCACTTTACGGAAACCATGTTGATGCTTCGCTGGGGTCAAGTGGCCACCTGAACTTCACCGCAAGTGAAAGCAAGGCGACGCTTGGCTTTGTCCACCGGAGGATGCGGTATGAACTGCCGGCTAAAATAGCTCGATCATCGCTCCGGGTCCGACGAAGCATGGTCGCCGAAAGAAATTTCGACTCTGTCGTCGTGCTTCGTCAAATTGGACAGTGACCTCACGGTTGACCAAAGCTTACTCACACCAGAGGTGAAGTTACAGGTCTTCAGATGCTCTTCCCACTTCTTCCGCTTATGTACGTTTACTAGTTGCCGAATCTCCGCGCTGAGATCCCTGATACGGGGATCTCCGGGATCGGCCTGACGAAGGCTGTCACGCTCATCGGCTAGGACAGCCGCTTCAGCAGGGAAATGTGGACGCGCGTCCGTAATACATCCCGTCGGTACGAAGCGAGCTGCAGCAGCGGTGACAGCCCTGCGGAACTTACGTTCACCAAGGTGGACGTCGGTTGGTATGGGGAGAGCAGCGAAGGTGTTTTCAGTAAATTCCGCGAAGCCTTTCCAATCAGCTTTAGAAAAGTTGATATATGTTCGGTGCTCCGCGGAAACAAAGTCGGTTGGTTTATCGATCGAGATGACTATGGGCAGATGGTCTGATGCCAAAGTCAGCATAGGTCGCCATGATATGCTGTTTATCAGACCAGCGCTGACTATTGTCTGGCGAGCTGCAGCAGCTGCCCATAATCCTGGTGGGTGCGTCGTCGTTCATTGTGCAGAATGTCGAATCGTCTATCTGCTCAGCCAGGTCAGTTCCCCTACGATCATTTGACAGGCTTCAGTGCCAAAGATTGTGGTGCGCACTAAAGTCACCTACTACCATACGGTTTTCACCTCTGAGGAGCGCACCTATGTCAGGGTGATATCCTGCCGGGCAGCAGGTGACAGGGGGTATATAAACGTCAAATATTTCGAGCTCAACATCGCTGCGGTCGATGTCTGCTTCGATAAGACGATACTGCACGGTGTGGTGCGTGATGAACGCTAAGCCACCACCATTATCCCGCTCGCGATCTCGACGGTGCACGTTGTACCCGGCACAACTCAACAGTGTTGAATTGCTGTGCAACTTCGTCTCTTGGACCGCAGCCATGCCTTCCCATGAAGACGGTTATATCCTCGATCTTGCTCTGAAGCCCGTTACAGTTAAATGGAAGGAGCTTCATGTGGTTCGGGAGACGTGTGGTAATGCGGGGTGTGAGGGATGTGTGTGGCCGTGCCGCCGTTGGCTGTGTGCGCTGCTGAGGTGGTTGCCCCCCCTGTGGTGGTGGCGGGAGGCGTCGGAGTTGAGGTCTGCGACCGAGCAGCACAACATGGGTCCTCGAAGTTCCTCGTCCAATCTCGCGTGGTGCGCAGACCTGAGCATGCCCTAAAGTACCACCAGCCAAGGCAGGTGTTGCACTTGACTGATGTCACATTACGGAATATCCTGGTCTGACATACCGTGCGGCTACAACAACCCCGCCCAGATCGGTTAATATCTCAGTCGTTGTCGTCAAGCTCAACTAACGGAAGCCCCAAGAAGCGTGGAGCCTCTAGAGGGTCTGTCCACAGGGACTAAGGCGTTAGCTGTGTGGGGTTTTCCGGCCATACGTAGAGATGTTTCGAGTCCGGGGGTGTCTCTCCGCATGGCGGACACTCATTTGGCACATCTGCGGCTAATCTGCTTAGGTATGAGTTTAACCTGCTTCAGTAGCCAGAGCGAAGTGGTTCTGATCTCCCGAGGCAGACGAAGCTCCGTCTCGTCGATGTCAGGTGGTTGTGTGCCTAGAACGGCATTCACAGGTCTGGACTCTACATAACTCGAGACTGACTCCTTGTGAATGCCGCTCAAGGCCTGTCGATAAGCTGAAGGTCGAGAGGTTGCTTTATGAACCTCTGGACCTCGTCCGTCAGTTCGTAAAGATGCCTTCTGACATGCCTTGGCGAGGGCTCCTCTGCAAGTAGGTGTCTGTTCGGTGTCCACTAGACTGGGTCGGTCCCCATACAAAAAAAAAAAGTTGCTAATGTCCGCCCCTAAATTTAAAGATTATGTTGAGAGGGTTCTGGAAAAATTTTTTTTTTTTTTTT
>NW_023458556.1:81872309-81888247 GCF_013731165.1 Rhagoletis pomonella
AAAAAAAAAAAAAAAAATTTTCCAGAACCCTCTCAACATAATCTTTAAATTTAGGGGCGGACATTAGCAACTTTTTTTTTCGACCCAGTCTAGTGTCCACGTCTGTGGCTCACTACTAGGAATTGTTTGCAGAGCATTGTGTTGTGCTCCTTTATGGGGAGCATTTTCGCCCCGTCACACAATGCCGCCTAAGTGGGCAAAATTTGTTTGGTATTTTTGTAAAGACAATTTACCCACTAAAAAGAATTAAACAGACATTTCCCTAAAATATTAATTATATGCCGCCAAGAAGCCACTAAAGTCGACAAATTTTATACAATATAATTAATATATAATGCGTAAGCTCTTCACAGAAAAAAATTTCAAAAATATATTCTTTGAAATAAAATGTTGGTTTGACGTTCCTTGTTTCCATATAGATAGTAGAGAATTACAGGAATTAAAATTTTGGATTAAAATTAAACACAGGGTGTGTGTGCCTGCGGTTTTCCAAAAAAAAAACAATTGTTTTAAACAAAATTTCCAAAAATGCTAAATTTTAATGGAATGGATAAAAAATATATGTAAAACTAGGTAATTTTTTATTATTTTATTAAATAGTACGGGCTTTTAGCTTTCAAAAGAAGAAATAAAAACCTGCTCGTTTTTTGCACTTTCTGAAGTAATGCAGTTTTCGCTAACGCATAAAATAATTTTTTCTCTTTTTTGTCAGTGCCTTGAGATCTGCACGATTCGTTCCATTCTCAAAAATGAAGTGTCATTAAAAAGCTTGACCTGTGGACAGTAGAAGGTTCATTTTTTTAAGAATTGCCACCTGTTAAAAAATTAGATTGTTAAAAAATTAGATTAAATTTTTTTTATAAACTAAATGAATTATTAAGAGATGGCTATCACTCGAAATGTGTACTAGCTACATGCAGAGAGTTGCCACCTGTTTAAAAAATCAAATTCCACTTCAATTAAAGGAATTAGCTAATTGAAATAGATAGGTATCACCATAAGGGAGTCAGACGAAAGAGGTTTAAGAAGGCATTAGCTTAAAAATATTACGAATAGGGTTGCCACCTGTTTGTAAATTCGAATTTAGTTAAACTAAAATAATAAATACGTCAAAACACAGGACTACGCCATCGTATTTGTTGTTTTATTACAAATACATACATTTCTTTTAAATTACTGGACTCTTAAATTAACTCAGGAATGTTTTTACTCTAAACTTATTTCTAAATATGTCAATTTTTTTTCATTTGTCTGATACACATATTGATATGCAGCGTGGCGACGAATAACTGTGACCCCGGTTTTTTTGAGAACTAAAAGGGTCCTTTATAGATTTTGCGAAAAATGTATTTTATTGTTAATTTTCCACTTATTTTACTTTAGTTTTATTAATTAGTTATTAAATTTTAATCCTTATTTACATTTGCCAGCAGTTTAAACTTTGAGAGAAAAGTTCATTTGGCACGGAAGTCTTTTTCAGGTGTATTTTTTCTTAGGCTTTGTATAAAAAAATGCAAAAAGTAAAAAAATCTGTATAAGGTTGGTCGAATGAATGGCCGTCCTGGTCACCAGTTTCGAGTCTATTCGATTTATGAGTATGAGGCCTTATGTTGGACAAAAGGGGGAGTATAAGGGACTCAAAACGGAAAAAAAATTGCCTATGGTTACAGAAGATATGGAATAAATTAACTAGCGAAGACCTGCGTGGCAAATGAACTTTTCTCTCAAAGTTTACACATAAGGATTAAAGCTTAAAAACTAACTAATACAACTAAATTAAAATCTGTGGAAAATTAACAATAAAATGTGGTGTTCTGGCGACATCAGAAGACATCCAATCGCTGTCCGAAGTGCAGTGTTTTGTGTCGTTTGCAGCTTCATCCACTGCGTCCTACTTGTCCCCGGCGACCACACTGGTGTTGCGTAATTTAAAACGAGAAATGGTGAAGGCACTGCAATTAATCGACCGAAACCTAAAATTCAGTGAAAATAGAGCAATTTCGAATCCCGTTCTCTTGATTGGCAAAACTGTAAGAGATTTCGTGTCCTACAAAACTAAAAATTTCTTCGTTGTTGTTGTTGTTGTAGCGGCCTAGGTCGGTTAATATCTCAGTCGTTGTCGTCAAGCTCAACTAATGGTGTTCTTACACGATATGTATTTGCATGTGTACATTTTTACACTTTTTACATATGGAAATGCCAACAAAGGGAAATTAGATTTGTTTCTGTACAAAGCAGATGCACGTACATACGAAATAGAAATGTTTCTATTTTCATCTGACACACAGATAGAATCGTCTGCGGTTAATTTATTTCGTTTTCAAAGAACGTATTTTTAAAGGTGACAGGTAATAAGATCAACGGAAATAAGGTCAATTGATTTTATTTCCCACCCTGATGCGAAATGAAGTCAATTGACATTATTACCTTTTCAAAAAACGAAATAAAATCCATTGACATTATTGCTCTTTCAAACATTAAATTTGCTTAGCTTCGCGGCGGCCCGCGACCGCGCGCCACACCACGTCATGCTACGCAGCCTAAATGAATACAGGTTAATTAACTAATACAAAGAATGCTTACTGAAAATGGAAAAAAAACTGAAATATTTATTTTTTTCGTCACTTGGATCCTTTTACTTCTGAGTACCTACTTAGGTAAGTTTCTGTAAGGAAATAAATGGAAAAGCTTAATTTTATGAAAATATACATTATTTTTATGTAAAAAAGTTATAATATATAAGATTAACTCTACTAAACTATTTGTAATCATCGTAATCTGACAAAACGCTGCCGTGGGCTTCATCTGATTCTGTAGTTTCTTCTTGAACTATAATCGTCTTTTGACTTTGCTTCTTAGAACTTTTGTTGTTTTATTTTGTCTCATTGGGAATATTTAAATAAAAATCTTGATGAATAGGTGGAATATATGGTAGAAGTTGAGTTAAGTTTTCCCATTTTAAGTACGGAATCTTTGGTGGAGTTGGATATAAGGGCTTAAACACATCTTCATGACTTGATATGACTTGGATCTCTTTGTCACCAAATAAACACTATGATTTAACTATACAAATATGGGAATAACTTATATTTTCAAAAAATGTCACTTAGACCCTTATAATTCTAACCCCTTCATATCAGTGATGACAGGTTATAAGTCCCAGATGGTTTCTAAAATCACAAATTAGTTTTAGAGCAAATTGCAGATAGAGGGTATTAATGAATTTAACCCCTTGATATTTCACATTTTCCTATTTGTAAGTTATTGGAAAATTTCTGCTGTGTTTTGGCAACAACTTGTCTGCAGTAAAAAAGCATATAATTTGTGTTTCAAAAGTGTGCGAAAACCAATCAATTAACTTACATGATCTCGGTTCCGATATTAAATAATAAATAATTGTTTATACCCGCATTTTGGCACATTGGCTTGTTGAATGTGCCATCTAATAAATAGTATCGTCGTTCTCCTTAGCTGTTTTTAAATGATGTCGTCACAAATTGCTGGCGGAGACATGAATACGGTGTAAGAAAATTCATTTTCTATAATTGTTTTCTTATAGAAAGGTTGGTTTCTTTTCCACCTTAGATATCCCGAATTCGTTCAAAATATGCTAATTTAAGACACAGTGTATTTCAGTGTTTCTCCGGGGTTTTTGAACATGGACTGTTTGTTCAATTTAATAGTGTTCGCTTTATTTTTGTGGAAACGAAACATGTTTTGCAAGTTCTGGATCATTTCTACACTCTTTCTTCAAATATTTCTCGTATTCCAGCTGCGTTTTGCCTTTGGTTTTTCGCATAGTGTTTTTACTATATTCGTAATTTTAAATTTTTTAATAAAATCAATTGGTGTGTGGATTAATAGCACCACACTGAGGATTTGGCAATAACCTTTTTCATCTATTAAAAAACAGCACTTACGGGGCAATGATTATTGTAAGAACAACATTTTTTTCTATGAATCGACATACTTTAAGCATTGTTGACGCTATTTCCATTTGAATGAGGAAGTAGCGTCAATGACTTTATTTCCAAATTTTTGTTGACTTTATTTCGCTTTTGAAAAGGTAATAATGTCAATTTACTTTATTTCGCACCAGGGTGGGAAATAAAGACAACTGACCTTATTTCCGTTGATCTTGTTACCTGTCACCATTTTTTAAATAGTTAAATAAAGACTGTGAATTTGACAGGCATACGCGATTACATATATATTGAAAAAGCCACATTTACAGATGCAAATACATATTGTGTAAGAACATCTTAACGGAAGCCCCAAGAAGCGTGCGACCTCTATAGGGTCTGTCCACAGGGACAAAGGCGTTAGCTATGTGGGGTTTTCCGGCCATACGAAGAGATGTTTCGAGTCGTGGGGTGTCTCTCCGCCTTCCGGACACTCATTTGGCACATCTGCGGCTAATCTGCTCTGATATCAGTTTAGCCTGCTGCAGTAGCCAGAGCGAAGTGGTTCTGGTCTCCCGAGGCAGACGAAGCTCCGTCTCGTCGATGTCAGGTGGTTGTGTGCCTAGAACGGCATTCACAGGTCTAGAGTCTACATAACTCGAGACTGACTCCCTGTGAATGCCGCTCAAGGCCTGTCGATAAGCTGAAGGGTACAGAGGTTGCTTTATGAAGTGGTCCACTGACGATGTGTTCGAAGGCCTGAGCAGACTCTAAGGTGACTCCACCCGTTGCAAGTATTGCACTTGACTGAGGTGGAGTTGTGGTGTAGTCGTCTCTGGCATACACAGCAGGTGTAAGTTTCTGGTCCAGGGTTTGACTCGATGCCAGCCCTGAGCAGCCGACCTAAACGGAGTTAAATCACCGAAACAACAGCCCTTGGTCGGTTAAACCCGAGTTATTCCGGTACGTAGAACCGGCTTTCGTGGGAATGGCTAAAAATTTCTTCGTTGCCTTCGGTTTGTATTAAGAAAAATTATTCAGCCTCATTGCGTAAGCCGTAAATTAGGCTAAATTGTACGATTCGACCACATTGGCATTGTCTACTGTCGTGCTGAAATAATTAAACGGCGAAAATCGTCGAAAACTTGTCGAGTCGAAATTTTAGATAATGACATGAAATTTTCGATACGATTCGACTCTCGAAAAAGGACTTGCCTTCGATACGACTCTCGCAATGAGGCTCATTGTTAGATGTTTTATGAAAATAAAAGACTCCGTCGCCGAGTACTGTCGTTCACCCCGGTGGACGAGCGTCTACCCACAATCCGCATCAAAGCGAGATTCTTCAACATCTCGCTCATCTGCGCCCATGCCCCGACGGAAGAGAAGGATGAGGCATCCAAGGATCTCTTCTATGAGCGCTTGGAGCGCACGTACGAGCGCTGCCCCCGTCATGATATCAAAATCGTGCTTGGCGACTTCAATGCCAGGCTGGGCAAGGAAGGGATCTTTGGAACCACCGTCGGAAAATTCAGCCTCCACGACGAAACGTCCGACAACGGATAGAGGCTGATCGACTTCGCCGGGGCCCGAAACATGGTAGTATGCAGTACTAGGTTCAAGCATAAAAAGATCCATCAAGCTACCTGGCTGTCTCCGGATCGAAAAACGAGAAACCAAATCGATCATGTTGTGATAGACGGAAGGCACGCTTCCAGTGTTTTAGACGTACGCACACTCTGAGACCCAAGCATCGACTCGGACCACTATCTTGTTGCAGCCAAGATACGCACCCGCCTCTGTGCAGCAAAAAATGTGCGCCCAAATATGCAAGGAAAGCTTAACGTCGAAAAGCTGCAATCACAACAGACAGCCAGCGCTTTCGCTACTCGACTCACACCTGCTCTCAGAGAGCACTCTTCAACAAACCGACATATGCGAGCAGTGGAACCACATTTCCCGCTCATTAAGTACCGCCGCCGAAGAACTAGTCGGATTTCAGCGAGCCCGAAAGAACAACTGGTACGATGAGTAGTGTAAGGAAGCTGCAGAGAAAAAAGATGCCGCCTACAGGGCCACGCTGCGATCGGGCGCAACGCTCGCTATGTGGGACCGCTATAGGGATCTGAAGAGGGAAGCGAGACGTATTTGCCGCAATAAGAAGAGAGAGGCCGAAATACGTGAGTGCGAAGAGCTTGAAATGCTGGCCGACAGGAAGAATGCCCGAAAATTTTACCAGAGAGTTAGGCGACTTACGGAAGGTTTAAAGACTGTGGCGTACTCCTGTAAGAACAATAATGGCGACCTAGTAACTGATGTCCAGAGCGTACTTAAATTATGGAGGGAACACTTTTCCGCCCTACTAAATGGTAGCAGCACGGGAAGTTGTGGAGAAGAACCCGAGCCCGCAGTCGATGATGACGGAGTCGACGTTCAACCGCCTGACTATGACGAGGTACGTATAGCAATAACGGGGCTGAAAAACAACAAAGCCGCTGGAGCTGACAGCCTGCCAGCTGAGCTATTCAAGTACGGCGGCGAGGAGTTGATAAGGTGCATGCATCAACTCTTGTGCAGAATATGGTCAGATGAACGCATGCCCGACGACTGGAATTTAAGTGTGCTCTGCCCAATCCACAAGAAAGGTGACCCCGCCATTCGCGCCAACTACCGCGGGATCAGCCTTCTAAGCATAGGTTACAAGGTCTTATCGAGCGTATTGTGTGAAAGTCTGAAGCCCACCGTCAATGAACTGATTGGGCCTTATCAGTGTGGCTTTAGACCTGGCAAATCAACCATAGACCAGGTATTCACAATACGCCAAATCTTGGAAACGACCCGCGAGAAAAGGATCGACACTCACCACCTATTTGTCGACTTTAAAGCCGCTTTTGACAGCACTAAAAGGAGTTGCCTATACGCCGCTATGTCTGAATTTGGCATCCGCTCAAAACTCATACGGCTGTGTAAAATGACGTTGAGCAATACCACCAGCTCCGTCAGAATTGGGAGAGACCTCTCCGAGCCGTTCGCCACAAAACGGGGCTTCAGACAGGGCGCCTCCCTTTCATGTGACTTCTTTAATCTGATGTTGGAGAAGATAATAAAAGCTCCAGAACGGAACCGCTCAGGAACAATTTACTACAAGAGCGTGCAATTGCTGGCTTATGCCGATGACATCGACATCATCGGTAACAAAAACCGCGAAGTCTGTTCTGCCTTTTCCAAGTTGGATAGGGAAGCAAAGCGCATGGGTCTGGTGGTAAACGAGGACAAGACGAAGTATCTCCTGTCATCAAACAAACAGTCAGCACATTCGCGCCTTGGCACCCACAGCACTGTTGACAGTTACAATTTCGAGAAAGTAGAGAATTTCGGTTACTTGGGAACCAGCATTAACACCGATAATAATGTCAGCATTGAAATTCAACGCAGAATCACTCTTGCCAACAAGTGCTACTTTGGACTGAGTAGGCAATTTAGGAGTAAAGTCCTCTCTCGACGTTCGAAAACCACGCTCTATAAGTCACTCATCATGCCCGTGCTGGTATATGGCGCAGAAGCATGGACAATGACAAAATCCGATGAGGCGGCTATTAGAGTGTTTGAGAGAAACATTTTGCAGAAGATTTACGGGCCTTTACACGTTGGCGACGGCGAGTACCGCAGACGATGGAACGATATGGACATAGTGCAGCGAATTAAAATACAGCGGCTCCGCTGGCTTGGTCATGTCGTTCGAATGGACACCGACGCTCCAGCTCTGAAAGTATTCAACTGGGAACCCGCTGGTGGTAGCAGAGGAAAAGGGAGGCCCCCACTGCGATGGAAAGATCAGGTGGAGAAGGACTTGGCTTCTCTTGGCGTTTCCAATTGGCGTCAGTTGGCACAGAGGAGAAACGACTGGCGTGCTTTGCTGAACTCGGCAAAAATAGCTTAGGCGGTTACAGCGCCAAAAAAAGAAGAAAAGAAGAAGAAAGCAATGTGCTGCAACTCCAGTGTGCTTTTGTAGATTTTTATGTTGAATTTAGCTGCACATTTACACGACTGAAGACCTGTTCTGATCTAAATCAATCAAAAAACAGCTTTTTAGTTCCATTTGAGTGAAAATCTCTCAAGTGGGCCACCCAAAATTGGACCGTCAAGATTTTTTCGCACAAATCACTTTATTCGGTTTATAACCATGAAAAACTATTATTTGAACAATTTTGTAACATTTGAAGTTTTACAAGAGTTATCGTTATTAACTTTTTTATGCTGAATTCAGTAATTATTTATTATCCATAGCATGTATCTCTAGCAGACCCGGCGAACTTCATCCCGCCCAAAATTTATTTCTTTATTCAAATATTTGGTACAAAGTTTTCACCACAATTAACGTTCACATTTGGTTTTGTAGTCGTCAGAATGCATATCCTGCATTGCCGTCTTAAATAACCGAACGAAAGCGTTATGTCCGTGAAGTTCTTGCGGAATCTGTATAGAAAAGGTTCTGGCAATTTCAAAATGAGAGAACATTATTGGTCCACAGAAATCCAATATACATAGACTTATTTCAGACGAAATACCCAAAATGTCTTACAATTGAACTTGTAGGTATTCATCAAGAATTGTCTTTATTTTGTTTAGTCGCCGTAAAGCAAGGACCGCAATGGTTATGGTGGTCGATTTAACGGTGTTGGTGGTAATTTGATTTTGATCCCTGGTGTCTCCGAATGACTTCACTTGACCATTTTTAGCAATAACTCGACTCCAGAGCCACCTGGCGAGCCATTTTTTTCGCAGAAATATTTCCCTTCACGTTGGCAATACATATTTTGAATATTAGCAAGATCAGATCATAAATACGATTTTTAATAACTCGATTCCAGCGGCACTTGGCGTTTTAAGTTGTGAACCTAAACTATACAGGGACTTTAGGACAAAAATTTCATTAAAATCATTTCGGTCGGTTCGAAACCCACTTTTTTATTTAAAATAGCGTTTTTATTTTTTCTCTCTGACCGCAGGATTTATTTTGAAGGGCTTTGTAACTTCAAAGATACGATAAATTCTAAAAATTATTAAAAAATTCAATGCAATGCAGATTAAAAATATGGGTAACAAAAGCAATAGGAAATTTCTTTAGGATTTAAAAATTTAAATTTTTTGGATTCAGAAGGACGAATAGATAACTTTTCGGATCAAACATCGATACACAAGATATTTTCTGACCTTCTATGGTCCACCGAAGAATAGCTAAATTTGAGCCTGATTTGTCCATGAAATCAGTTTTCCAAAAATAACTCAACTCCAGCCACTCTTAGGGCCGGTTACTCAATGTCTGTCAATGATGAGCAGGTTAGACATCGCTATCGACTACCATGTTTAACCTGTAGTTAGTGTTAGCCAGACATACATAGCTAGTCTAAACAAACTTGAAAATCATTAAGGCACATTCGAAATTTCATTGCAATCAAATGCACCGAGCAGAAGTGCATTTGGAAAATGCATATAAAATAGCATGCGTTTGCAAATAATCCATTCTCCCATGGATTTTAATACATCAATCTGGCGACTTTTAGCTTTCGTTTGGTATAACTATTGCCCCCTAAAATAGATCCTGAGGGCAGCAGTATATCGTCAGTATTACAATGACTCTACTGTGATAAAAGTGGGTCAATTGATCTTGTATTTGGCCTCTAACATTTATCATACCTAAGCCCTTTGATATGGATCTCACTAGAAGCTCCATTTCATGAAGAAAATCGTACGTGTCCCACACGTGACAAAAGTTGTCCCACCCGTGACAGGAGAATTTTGAATTTTTTAATAATAAACAACTAATTGTTTATATGGTTTGTGCTTTGTTAGGATTGCTGGTTCTTTTCTGTATAGTAAAACATCTAATTCAGATAGAAATGTTAAGTAAATTCACAGACTTTCCGTAAAATATATGTTCTCCAAAAAGCAGTGTCTTTTATAAATAGTTTTCTACTTGTAGCAGTTATGCTGTATACCTGAACGAAATATAATCCTTGGTGAAAAAATGTATTTGTGGATTGTTGTTCAAGGACATATGTACATATGTATGTATGTACATATACAGTGGTCGAAGAAATAATAGAAACTTTTTACTTTGATTAATGTTTTTGTATAAAAGTCTAGAGCAATATATAACACACACTATATAAATCCATATTTCAAAGTTTGTACAAAAATTATAAAAATTCAACAAATTTTAACAAAATCCCCCAAAAATTTCAAACTTTTTAATCAGATTTTTTTTTTTAATTTTGGGTATGCAGTTTCATAGCCCATTAAATTTTAGGAGGTAAAAGTGCAAACCGCAAGACGCTAGAAAATCGCATTGATTTTTAATATTTTTTTTGCTGATATAAAAAGAAATGTCGAGTATGGTCGAGCATACTTAATATTAGCGATGGGCATAATGTGCACATACGGGCAAAATGCCCAAACGTGCAAACCGCGGGCAAATGTGCAAACCGTTGGGTAGATGAGGTGAGGTAATTATGCCCGGGGGGGAAAGAGAAAATTTTGCGTGAATTGCATCTGTATGTGTGATCGGAATGAGAGAACAAGTATATGTGAGTACTCACGAAAGTGAGACCCCTGCCAACTTTCCTAAAAGCACCAAAACTTGGGACAAATCAAAACATCAAAAATTTTTTTTCAGTAAAATTTAATATGCATCTATACTACATTAGTGATCGGTCCAAGATAAAAGTGTTGTTGTATTTATCAAAAACCAAAATAAATAGTAACGCACTAATAACGATTTTAAACTTTTATAGAACCAATTGAATTTTCACTTTAATTCAATCAAGATATATATTTTATTTGAAACAATGCATGTATGAACATACTTATGTGTATAAAAAGATTTTCGTATCCAGAATAAAATGCACTAAATAAGCACTGAACATGGCGGGAAAAGTATTCTAATAGTATTATATAGTTGTCGAATATTTGTAGGTATCTTCGGCTCAGCTAACATGAAAGAAGCTGCATATATGCATATCTATATATTTTTGATGATTTGAAGATTTTAATTTTTAACTATGCAAAGTGAAGTGTTTGTATTACCTACATACATATATACTGCTGCAAATAATTATAAACTCAGGGTGATTTTAAATGCAACGCAAAAATTTTAAAACTAATTGGTGGATTTACATAGTCTCATAAAATTATAAGTCCGAAATAAAAAACTTAAAAAATTACATAGTATGTTATACCGTTAATACGCACCGAAAATACAGAAGTCACAGTTGTATTTTTTTAATTCCTTTTTCTATGCTAGACAACAACAAAATCTTTAAACAGAGCTAGTACAAACGCTAGTAGTAGTAGTTAAACAAACGAAGACGTCATTCTTATGACCAATTTTTATACTTTATTTAATGCCACAAAATCCCAACACTGGTTATAAAACCATATAACGAAGTTCCAATTTTGTTTTTGTTAAAAAACTGATGGTTTTTTATAAACATATGATCTCTAATTTTATCAAATAAAGTTTAACTGCTAAATTATAAAAGAAACTTTTTTTCATAAGAGTTTACAGAATTTAAATGAATTAGCAGGATTCTAGCGATTTTTGTTTATTAATCTGGCGGGACGGCAGAAACAGAAATGGCAACACTGGTGGTGAGTACCGACTTGCTTGCGCGCATATTAGCTGCTTTGTAACTCACTTTTGCATTAGTTGTGTTTTTTTACAAATTATCCAGTTACTTGCCAGCAACTCTCCAGTAACTTTATTTCTAAGAATTCGCTCTCATAGAAAAAATTTGCAAAAAAGTACGTGAACGCTTTTCCAGTAATAATTTGCAAGTTTCATGAACAGCTGATAAATTGGTTGTTTATTCGCAGCAAATTCCTAATAAAACAATATATTTTGTATTTCAATAGGTTTATTTTATGAATTTCAACAAAAAAAAAACCCACAAACAGTTTCCTTATTAGTTTAAATTTCATCCAGCGACATGCGATCAGCTGTTTTTCGTACTGGCAAATTCTTACAAGTAAAAATTTATCCAGTAAAATCCAGTAAAAACTTGCAACTTCAACTGTCAATTTTCGCTCTCTCAATTTTCCCTACTTTGCAAGTTTTGCGTACGAAAACGCCAAAACATGAAAATTCGTAAAAACTTTTACTGGATTTTACTGGAAATGAGTAAAAAAACGCAACTATTGTCAGCGTTCAGTTGGTCGCAAATTTCCAAAGGGAGGGTTGTTCTTGCGCAGATAATTTTTCGTTAGAAATTTGCTTGGAAAAAAAGGACAATCATGCGGAAAACAACCTTTTTATATGACGGTATTCTACCGACTGAGCCTAGTAGCAGCGCTCGGCTCTCTTATTTACGAACACATGCGCAAGCAAGATCGTTAACACGTTATTGTTCGCCAGTATGAATTAGCACATACTATTTTTTTACATATGTATAATCAATTTAAACTTTATTGATTTATTAATAAAAAAAAAATTAAATTGGTCGGCATTTCATGATGTTGAATTATTTTTAATAAATAGACTACAAATATAGTTAGAAATTGTTCCTCTATAAACAAAGAGGTGAATATAATAGCCTTTGGCAATATACATTGCATAAAATGGGTTAATACACGTACACGGCTATTGCTTACCCTTTCGGTTTTAATCAAGCACCTGCTTGCCCGCGCCGCTGCGCGCGAGCTGTTCTGCCGCCCATCCCTACTTTATATGGAAGAAAATGCACAACACCGCCAGCCAAATAAATTATTAAAAATCAACGAGATTTTCTAGCGTCTTGCGGTTTGCAGTTTTACCTACTAAAATTTAATGGGCTATAAAACTGCATACCCAAAATTTTTCAAACAAATCTGATTGAAAAGTTTGAAATTTTTGGGGGATTTTGATAAAATTTGTTGAATTTTTGTACAAACTTTGAAATGTGGATTTATATGGTGTGTGTTATATATTGCGCTAGACTTTTATACAAAAATATTAAACATCGAATAAACAAAGTAATAAAGCCAAAACTGATCAAAGAAAAAAAGTGTCTATTATTTCTTCCACCACTGTATGTATATATGGAAAAATTTGCGTAAACAAACGGGTGACCAGTACTCACTACTGACGGGTCAGCGAAATCGTTAGTGGTACCCAGACGGGTACTAGTCACAAAATTTGGGACACCAATTCCTTTGCCTAACGAATTTAACATGGCAATGTCATTGAAGCGTATCGAGAGGGTGCGCGTGGTTTTTCCTTTCGCTAGTGATTACCTGGTGCACAAGTGACGATTACTGATCGTGGCGCTTTGCCCTAATGACCAGTAATGCATAAAATCACTAGTATGTGATATTTTCAATAAGAACGTCGCATAACCTGTCGCTAGCGAATTGCCTAACAATCGGTGATGCATGGAATCACCAGCACCAGTCACCAGAAAAACTGCACCAGAACTACAGGGTAGAGGCCGGTCCACGTACCTACAACTTTTGTGTTGCGTACGCACACAGTATTAAGAGTATGCTTTCTACAATGAAGCTTGGCAGAGAATGCTTTGGCCACTAAAGCACTCCGCACATTATGCTCCTAATCATAGTATTGTAATCGTTTCGGCATACTAAAGTATAACGCTTTTATGCCGAACACATATATTTCAATGAAGCTCTGTACATTACGATTCAAAATCTTGTTTTCGCCCAATCATAAAAGCTTCATGAATCGAAGCGCCTAACATTGTAAGACGCTTTCAGTTTTGAAATCATCATTTGTTTACTTTTTTGTGTTGGAAATAAAATTTATTTGTCAATAGAAAATAATTGAAAAGGAATTATTACGTGCTAAAATTCGTGCAAATTGTATTAAACCACAAGCGTTTATGCAATATTTCGGAGCAGAAATATTTGCGGAAGTGCGTAGTTGCGAAAGAACGGCCAGAAAATTCGTTATGTGTAGAAAGTGTTTATTAGCTGGTGACTTATGCACGGCGTGCAAGTGTACAGAAGTCGAGTCGTCATGCATTCGTTTCGGTATGACGAAACGATTACTCTACTTTGATTAGGCGCATAATGTGCCGAGTGCCTAAGTTAACATATTAACGACAGATAAATTAATATTTCATATCAATAATTGCATGAAAAATGATATTTCTTGCCCTCATTTGATTAAAAGGAAAAAATGAAATATTTTATTTATTTATTTGCAACAGCTGACGACCGACACACGCGATCTTTCTGGTTTGTGTTGGCGTTAGCGTTGCCAAATTTTGGCTCTGTGGACGGCTGCATAACTGCTACAAGTAGCAAACTATTTTGGGGGTGTTAAAAAGTGTTTAGTTGTTTATTGTTTCTTCGGCACAAACGATTATACTATCCTCTTTACTTATTTTTCTCGGTAAAGACAAACTAAATGCATATGTACATACATAAATGCATATATAAATATGCATGTTATGTAAGTACATTTTTATGTATACAACTTTAAAAAATATTGCATTAAATAATCTATGCTTATGTTTAAAAACCATTTTCTTTTTTTTTGCGTTCTCTGGTTGCACCACGCTCGCTGCGAGTAAAAATCAGCAAGATACATGCTATGAATTAGGGATGTTGCGAATGTAGAATTTTAGACATCCGCGGATGCGAATATCTAAAAGCTAACATCCGCAGATGCGGAAGCGAATGCGGATGTCAAGTATTTTTAAGAAACAATTCGAATCTAGCATAATGGCGAGATCGTTGTTTAAACAGCGCTTAGAAAGCCAAGCCAGATGTGGCAGGTTTTTTTTAAGCTTTTTAAAAATAGTTCTTCATTCTCATTCCTTTGGCTGTTTCAGAATTTGGGGAATCTGTAACTTCATCCGCGTTTTTCGATTTTAGTTTTTGTAGTTCATTTTTAATACTTTCTTCTGCGACTGGTTTGAACAATCCGTGCCTATAGCGAGCTAAATAGGTGGATATGAAAAATAAATTATTGTTTTCCAGGAATGAAAATTTTTAACAAAATTCTGTTTTCAAAGTCGTGGCTGTCAGCCGAATCGGATAAGAATACTGTTATTTTTTAAAAAGGCACCCCGTTTTATTAAAAGCATTTGAATCTCAGATAGTTACGTAATTCTTATCTTAATAAAGGTCAGACCTATAGTTATTTTAATTATTTTAGCATCGCTCCTCTTTATAGCCAGACGTTGATAATTTCTGATGGAAATCCCTATTGAAGGAGCTTACTCTTTGACTTTAAATAGCAAAGAAGGGACAGTGTATATTCATCCGCAAAAAATATTGCCCTACAAGTAAACAAAATTACTGTTCTTTAAATTTTTGTTAAAAATAAGTTCCCCAAAGAGCCCCATTTGAAATTATTGAAACGAATATATGTAACATCAAAAGCAAATCACGAAAATTTGGTTAAGAATTACAGTGCACACTTTCTTCTTTTATGTCTAGTAGGTTTTTAAGATTGGTCCAAAAAAATCATAATAAGGAAAGAAACCAATACAGGTATTGAAAGAAGAGAAAACAAAAAATATTGTTATAAAGGCCAGGTTCCCTTTTACGTACGTCAAAGGTAAAGTAGAAGTTGGAACTTGTATATAGCTTAAGAAATAATAAGTTTAAAGACATTTTTATCAAAGTTGATAAATATGACATTTGACCAGTTTTGTTACACAAATACTCCCACGACCACAGGCAAAAATATTGGCTACAATTTGTCATTTTGTTTGCCATATATACGTTTTATCGGTGCACTTGCACAACATTCGCATTCGCAAAAGCTCTGTTACCTACCATGCCTTCGCACAAGGCCGCGACGAACCTTTCGTGGACCTACGGGTACGCTTGTTGGGTTGCACACACTAGCTCGTCGGTGTTGGGGTGGGTTGTTTCATCCACAGATCAGTCGCGAGACAACAGAAAAAAAAATATCGTACCCCCTCGTACAAGACATCATCAATGTGCCTAACCTCCTTCACTGCATTTTGACAGGCCTCAATAAGCAATTTCAACTCTCGTCACTACTCCCCTCCGTTTAATCCCCGGTCG
>NW_023458556.1:81903247-81905055 GCF_013731165.1 Rhagoletis pomonella
AAATTTGTCAGCTCTTATGCACCGAATCGCGAATAGCCCTATAGTATAGATTTTTTGTACGCGGTAATCTCGAAAACTTCTGAACGGATTTTGACGAGATTTTCTCTAATATACTCTGTATCGACAGGAGAGGGATCTTTTTTTGCTTAGAATTTTAATAGGGTTGCCACCTGTCTAAAAAACTATAAGATCCGCACCGTTCGTTGGATTACAAAAGATGGGGTGTCAAATGAAAGGGATTGGCCTCTAGAAAAGCAGTAATATTTTTTTTATAGGGTTGCCACCTGGTAATCATAATAAGCGTAGGCTTCAATTCTGTACCGTCACTGTCAAACGAAAAGCCTCTGGATGTATAATAATGTATTATTTTTCTGAGTAGGGTTGCCACCTGTTTGAAAACTATAAGATCTTCACCGTTCGTTGTACAAAAACTTTAAGTTTTTTGAGTAGGGTTGCCACCTATTTAAAATTACTATCTTCTATACATAGTATAAAGGAAAGGCGAGATATTTTAACCACGCTACTGAACGGATTTAGACAAGAATTTTTATGTATATAATAAACGAAGTACATGATGACTTATGATTTCTTTCTCCAAATACGTAAATGTACATACATACATATGCATACATTCAGCGCGTGGCAAAGCCTCACGCATTCGTGGCCGGCTAGTACTATATAAGCACAACTTACACATTCCGCTGCGCCTGGTAGACTAATGTGTGCAAAAACAAAAGATTTAACAAACCAAACAACGAGACGAAATGGACATGAAAATATAAACAAATGAAAGAACAGTAATTGTAAACAAAATATCATACAAACAACAATGCATTGGACGGCAAACAGTACGACGTAAATATGTATGCAAATCATCCAGCATTGTAATGTTGTCACAAACGAAGTTCGGACACGGAACGAATAATAGACACAAAAATTAAGCGTATTTGTTGAGCCTTAATATTAGGTGTGTACTCGTATTGAGAGGACAAAATTATCCAGCAGCAATTCTGAGAATTTAACAGCATTCGCTCTCAAAGAGACAAAATATTCACACAAGTACGAGAACCCAAAATTTGCAAAAACTTGCAACCTTCGAAACAGCTGATCACTTCCACAGTTGCCACGGGTGGTTCATTTGGCAATTTATTTTCTGCTTGGTACATTTTCCCCGATTTGACATTTTCTATGTATATTTGAATACTTTTGGATAAGAAAAGCTTTTTTATACCCGAGTGCACTTGTGCACAAGGGTATATTAAATTTGTTCACATAAAGGTTGTTTGTAACAGCCAAAACGAACCGAGATAGATATAGACAAATGTATACATAAATGATCAGGATGAAAAAAGAAATCGATTAAGCCATGTCTGTCTGTCCGTCCGTTTGTCCGTCCGTCCGTGTACACGATAACTCGAGCAAAAATTGAGATATCTCAACGAAATTTGGTATGTAGGTTTCCCTTAATCCAAGGTAGGTTGGTATTGAAAATGGGCGAAATCGGACTTTAACCACGCCCACTTCCCATATAACGGTAATTTCCAGAAATACGAAAACTGCGATATTTTAGTAACTACTGAAGATAATTCACTCAAAATTTATTTACAATAATTTTTAGACGAGAAATAAGAATATTATAAATTTTTGGAAAATGGGCGTAGCCACGCCCACTTATGGTTACATGTGTATATCTTGGTAACTGCTGTACCAATTTCTTCCAAACTTGGCACAGTTGTTGGCCTTTGCACAACATAAAAAATTGCCGCAACTTTTTAAAATCGGACAATAACCACGCCCACATCCCATAT
>NW_023458556.1:81905065-81926281 GCF_013731165.1 Rhagoletis pomonella
ATCTTCGATAAATCAGTAAATATTGAAGCTAATTTATTCAAAATTGATGCTTTCAACAATTCTTTACCAAGAAATACGTGTATGGTAAAATTTTGGAAAATGGGCGTGGCACCGCCCACTTATGATCACATATAAGTATATCGGTAACCGTTCTACCAATTTGTACCAAACTCGGTGTGGTTATTGTGCTTGCCACATATAAGCAAAACGTTGAAAATTATTGAAATCGGACTAAAATAACGGCCGCTTCTCATATAACGGTAAATTTCAGAAATGCTTGAAACTTCAATATTTCGAAATTGAAGGACGCCAATTTACTCAAAATTGATACACCCCGGCTTACCATCTAGCGGAAGGTTTCGGAAAGGTGAAAAAACATATATTTAATACTTGCGCCGGGTATTTAATGTTCGGCTCCGCCCGAACTTAGACTTTCTTACTTGTTAAAATACAAATTAATTATATCGGAATGAATAACTTATTTTTGTCAAAATTATTTATGATACCACATAATGACACACTCAAAAATAAGAGAAGCCAAACACCCATCATTGATCCAAAAAAATAAATATACAAATGTACTGTGGAACGATTTTCCTTCATCCCTTGTCAAATTTGGTTTGGGGACAAACCGGTTTCGGCGTTGTGCCATCTTCAGTGTAATTTTTCGTTCGTTCGTTCAGAAAGCAATTATTTTACGCGTATATGTATAAATCACTTAAGGCTAAGTTAGTGGTGACATAACCATGACCATATAAAACAGCTGTTCCAACCAACCTTATGGCGAACACTGTATTCGATTAGTGGTGCCATACTATAACGCCATAGCCATAATCATAGCCATAGAGACCAATTGAATTTTGATTTTCCGCCATAACCATAATCATCTAATATCTGAAGTGCGAGTAAGAACGTGTTGCCAGACATTCAAAAAACAAATTGTTCACAGCCTACATTTTGGCATAGGTGTAGAATTTGAACCATTTAGATGTGCAAAAACCAAAAATGTGGCTATATAGAACATCACACAATAATTTCAACTATACCAAAATTATTTGCCGCAATAATATAAAAAAGATATAAAAGGTTAAATTAAAGTTTTTTTTTTAATTTTTTAAATATTAGTACCTTATGAACTACATAACCGAATGAAAAACTGATGATTTCTTATATGCTTTTTTATACTTTTAATCCAAAGTTACTAAAAAACGAATACAAATTTCGTATTCTTTCATAAAACAACCTTTTTTAAGAAAAGTTTATAACTAATGCAACAGAAATTTATATTATTAAGAAAGTTATTACCTTTAATTTTATGTACATACATATTTGTTTTATATCAGCTGTAGAGTTTTAAGAATTTAGTGTTAATTTAGTGAAAGTGAAAGAAGTTATGCGCAAGTATCCTACGATATTACACTTTTTCCGCGTCTGCCACCATCGACATTGTTGACTACGAGAAATCAGCTGTTTATGGTTATGATACCTACAACCGATGATAGTTAATGTGGTTACGGTAATGGCAATGGTTATGACTAGGCATTTTGGTATGTCACCACTAATTTAACCTTTACTTGGAAAATTAAGTGCAATTCTATGTTGTGTAAAAATTTCATAGCTGCACCAATTACCAGTAGCTCACTAGAACAAAAAAATATGTATATTAATTTTTTACTATGGGAGTATTTTTAGTATGTAAATTCAAAACTTCAATTCCGTTTTTAGCCCACTCAAGTCAGCTCAAAAAGTAAGGGTAAGCTTACAATAATTAGCACAAAGCTGAAAATTGGTACGAATGTTGCGAACACAATTATGAATGGAATGTCAAAAGTCCCCACCGAGCCCACGTCTGCAAGTTATTCAAGGTTAAATAAATTGATTTTTTGCATTTTTCGGCGAAACGGTGAGGTTTACCATAAAAATTAATGAGACGAAAGTGTAGATCATACAATTGTCTATAAAAACTGTTATAACATTTTTTTCCTAAGGATTACCATTTCTGAGAAAAAGCGTTTAAAAATTGTAGTAAAAGGTTTGTACTCTCTACTTAAGAGCTCATAACTTCTACATTTATTATTCAATTTAGATGAGCAGTTCCTCATTAAATTAGTGAAGGACCATACTTTGACGTCCAAGAATCTAAAATTTAACAGATACTTTTATGTTGATATTTTTACCGAAAGTAACTTTTCTTTTATTAATATTTTTTAATTATGTGGAGGTGACGATGAATCAATGATTAGCTCCTAAACTACTACATAATCCGTTTAGAAACTGTCGTTTATGCAGAAGATAGTGAATTTAATGTGCTTCAATACTACAGCAAGAAATTTGAGGTCCGCCAGCTATATAAATAAAAAATATGCAATGGTAATTCTATAGTTTAGGGTAACAACTGCTAAAAAAAGGTCCGGAAATGTCGAGAGGGGTATCAATCGACGCGTTTCGGTCCCCGTATTAACAATCCGGGGGCGGAAGGTTAATATTATTGACCATTTAAAAGTTAATAACAAAAAACTTTTGTTAAATTTCGTTGTTTTGTATGGGCAATTACCCCGACAAAAAATCACTAAATCACCTCTTCTCACTTTTTAAACACTATTAAAATATATAGTTTAACTTAACTATTAAACAAACACATAGTTTTATCAAGCTAAGATAGACTATTTTGTTACTAAAAAGAAGTTGACAATCTTTGCGAACTGAAACGCGAGATTCCAAAACAGCTATAGTGCTGCCACTGTATTAGTATTTCGTAATAATTCACTTTTCCTTACAAGGCGTGTGCAGTGTTCAATGCTTTTCGGTATCTTCTTTCGTTTGATCGTGCGATTTTTTATTAAAAATTTTCACCTGCGGCGCTTTTTCCATAAAAATCAATACTTCGATAAATAAGGAAATTTTGCTATTATATTTTGGTTAGAATATTTTATTTAGGTGAAAGTAAAAAAAGAGGAAAAAGTGTATGGTGTAAACTGAAGGTAATAGCGCAAATGAAATGTGAAATAAAGTGGCAATACTAGCGATTTTAGGTTATAAAAATTTTGGCAAGCGCAAAGTTTGTTTACTCTGTTTTATTAGTGAAATATATGAAATAGTAGTGAATAAATGATATTGTTTTCATAAAACAATAACGGGAGACGTTTTGGTAGTGGTAAAAAAGTGAGAAGAGGTGATTTAGTGAATTTTTGTCGGGGTAATTGCCCTTACAAAACAACGAAATTTAACAAAAGTTTTTTGTTAATAACTTTTAAATGGTTAATAATATTAACCTTCCGCCCCCGGATTGTTAATACGGGGACCGAAACGCGTCGATTGATACCCCTCTCGACATTTCCGGACCTTTTTTAGCAGTTGTTACCCTAAACTATAGAATTACCATTGCATATTTTTTATTTATATAGCTGGCGGATCTCAAATTTCTTGCTGTAGTATTGAAGCACATTAAATTCACTATCTTCTGCATAAACGACATTTTCTAAACGGATTATGTAGTAGTTTAGGAGCTAATCATTGATTCATCGACACTTCCGCATAATTAAAAAATTATTAATGCGGGGACCGAAACGCGTCAATTGATACCCCTCCCGACATTTCCGGACCTTTTTTAGCAGTTGTTACCCTAAACTAGAGAATTACCATTTTTACTTAGTTTCACTTAAAAAAATTTTTAGCTCGTAGATAATTTTTAGTGTTCGCAATATTTACTCAGTACTTTCCAAAAAGTATCGAGTTCTCGATACTACTCAGTACACATGAAAAGTACTCGGTACTCGGATCGTTCTATCACTAGGCATGCACAATAATCGTACCGAATTTGGTATAAGTTGACCCAACGGTTACCGAGATACACATACATATGTGTCATAAGTGGGCGGACCCACGCCCATTTCCAAAAATTGTATTATAAACGTATTTTTGCCAAAGAATTATTGCCAACGTCAATTTTGAATAAATTAGCTTCAGTATTTACTGATTTCTCGAAGACTTCGTATCTCTCTAAATTACAGTTATATGGGACGTGGGCGTGGTTATTGTCCGATTTTAAGAATGTTCAGTCGTTTGGTATGTTGTACCAAGGTGAACAACTGTGCCAAGTTTTGGAGAAATTTATGGAGCGGTTACCAAGATATTAACATGTAAACATAAGCGGGCGTGGCTAGGCCCATTTATTTTTCGTCTAAAAATGATTTTAAGTATCAATTTTGAAGGAATAAGCTTCAGTAGTTACTAAAATATCGCAGATTTCGTATTTATGAAAACTACCGTTATATGGGAGGTAGGCGTGGTTATTGTCCGATTTTGCCCATTTTCAATACCATCCGCTCTACGCTGAAAAGAAGTACACATACCAAGTTTCGTCTAGATATCTCAATTTTTACTCGAGTTATCGTGTACACAGACGGACCGACAGACAGTCACCGCTTAATCGAGTTCTTTTTTCATTCTGATCATTTATGTATACATTTGTCTATATCTATCTCGAATGGTTTAGCCTGTTACAAACACCCGTTATGTGAACAAAGTGCGCAAGTGCGCTCGGGTATAAAAATTATAAAGAGCTTTTGATCCTTAATGCGAACAAGGCCAATGTAACTGTGTTGATGGATAAATCAGAATATGACATAAAAATGCAGACAACAATATTTCCACATACAAAGTATTGAAGCGTGATCCTACTAATAGACTACAGGACAAGAACAACGAAATAGTTGAGAAAATGTTCAGTAATAAAATCATTGCTTTAAAAGAAAAGAATGCGCTTTTGTGTAAAACAGCCAATCCACCACGAATCTATGGCTTACCAAAGATTCATATAGAAGGAAATCCACTCAGGCCTATTTGTTCGTCCGTCAATTCCCCATCTTACAATTTATGTAAATACGTGGTCAAAAACCTGAAAAAGGTAACCATTTCCTCCGTATAAAGGCCTTTATTATGAGTTGCATTCGATTTTCGATCTTCGCTGGCTATCGAAGATCTAAAGTGAAATTCGTATTATGAGCTATGCAAGCGTGTCGAAATTTTCGTTGAGTATCGAATTTTCTGTCAAACAGAACTGACTTTGCACTTGTTTTCATACTTTTTGGCGGCTAGACACTAACTTTAAACAATTTTTATTAATTTCATGCAGTTCTAACGTCGTGAATACTAAACACAAGTTCGAAAGTCTGTTTTTACTTATGAAAGATAATCCCAATACGCTGTTAGCACGATCTCTGAGAACAAAATCATAGAGCTGTTTATAGTTTTAATATATTTTAAATAGATTTTGATCACAAAATTTCTTAAATATATTGTATGTCAAAATATATTCGAAAGACTACACTTAAACCATATATGTAATACTCCTATATTGGCAGTAAGAGCTAGTACCGTCCGAAAACACTACAGTACAGATATATCAATAAACACGTACAAAAGAAAAGGAACACATACGTTTATAAATAAACATGTACACGACACATTTACAAAAACGGCACTCAAGTACACAATACATTGACAAAAACAGTACTAGACTGTCTCGCTTTGATTTCGGAACGCTTACACATTGAGATGTTAGCTTACTACCAATATAGAAGTATTACATACATATATGACTTAAACTCTCTTAAACGTTTTCTGCTACTGGCCAGGTTTCTAAGCTCTCATCCTCTGACGAATCGTTCAACCAGAACTCCGTTGTACTAATAAAAAATTTTTACCACGTTTTTATAAAATCGCTTTCTTCTTTATTTCATTTTAATTTGCACAAATTTACACATGTATAAGCACGCTATTTAGTTTGCTCGATTTGTAAACAAAGCTTCTCAGCGGTGAAAAATATACTATTGTGAACAACATAAACGAGCAAAATTCACAATAGCGCTATTCTTCATCGAATAAGCGCCATTATACCAAACGAAAATTCGTGCGATCAGCACTTTCCACCTCAGTCGAAGATCGAATGCAACTCATAATAGGGGCCACAATGTCAAAGACGCGATCGAATTCAAGAACTAGATCAAGGATACATACAGTCACTCACAGAAGTATTCGCAATTTAGTTTTTTCATAATATTCAAAATGTTTTCCATCATAAATCTTTTTCATTAATTTTCATTTAAAATATAGCTCATTAACAAAACAATAACAAAAACCATATAAATCAGTCTTGCAAACTTTGTACAAAAATCATAAATGAATCGAACTTAAAAAAATTTTCATCAAAATTTCAAACTTTTTATTCAGAATTTTTAGAAAAACTGTCGGCATGCACTTTTGTAGCCCGTTCAATTTTAGTGTAAGAAAAGATGCAAAGTTGCGAAACATTGCAACCACATACATTGGATATTTTGAATATTTAATTTTTTGAATATTCAAAAAAAAAATAATACCATTTCGTAATTTTCCATTTTAACAACGCCAATCGCAACCAAAAACAAACGAAGCATCAACTTTATTTCTGGGTTTTTGCATTTTAAAGCTTAAAGTGTGTTTGCATTGGTCAACTTTGCGTTCAACATTTTCGTTCAACTCAGCGCAGGGTTGAATGGCTAAAAATATCAAAATATGAAAAAATATCAAAATATTCGCCATAAAAAGGTGTTTGCATTGTTCAACTTTGCATTCAACTTTTGGTTGAACGGCCTTTCAACTAATCGCTTTCAACAAAGTTGGTCGCCAGGCAACATTTAGCCATTAAACTTTTTTTCGTGCAATCCTGCGTTGAGTTGAACGCAAATGTTGAACGCAAAGTTGAACAATGCAAACACTGCTTTAGCTATCTGGGAAGCATAATTTCAACATTATTTGAAGGAACCTATAAATATGCCAAAATGTGATAAAAAATCATGAAATCGGTTTTAAAACTGCTATAAATCAAAAACGAATAAATCGATTGAAATATTCCTTCTTTGCGTTAAACTTTGAAATGATTACTTACGTTCTGCATTAAAAAAATAGTTAGTTATTTTCTAATATAAGACTATGTCCAAACAGGCCAATTAGCTGAGGCAATTAAGCTTTAAATTGCGGTATTGAGTTTGGTGTTCACACACACGTCGGCTGCCCAATTAGCAGTGGCGGACCCAGGTAGGGGAAATTGGGGACATTACCAAAAAGACTGTGTAACATGTATTTTCATAATATTCAACTGAATATCGTGAAATATCATTACAAGAATATATAATAAGTTTGTCCCACAAGCTACTTGTGGAAAAACTCGAGCAAAGTTGAAACTGTGAGCGTATATCAAAGAAACTCGAAAACTTACTTGCGGAGCGCGTATATGTAACTCGAAGTGACTTCGAGATGCTTGGGGAACAAACCTAATAAATGGATCCTTTTGAAAATTTTAATTCATGGGAAAAGTGTGTCAAACTTCACTTGTGTTTGAAATTTTAGCTGTGTGCTAAGCTCGAAGTATTATTTTATTTAAGTAGGCCTATCAGTTTTTCGAATTTTCAAAATTTTGAAATTATGTCCTTAATTTTCAATTTTTTATTTTTTTTGTTATATTTTCGAATTTGTATTATTTTATACAGTTGAAAGTCACAGCAAGTTTGAATATTTTCACAGGTTCAGAAAACAACGAAATTCCAAAATTTTCAAATTTTATAATGCTATTCTTCATTCATTCATTTCTTGAAATTTCTTCTTTTTAAGATAATTTCCAAAATTTCAAAAACTATCGAAATCCGGGAGATTCTAGAAAATTTGGTAAAATGAGAATATTTTGAAATGTACAAAATTATTGAGATTTTGGAAATTTTTATATTTTCCAAAATTTTAAGAATTTTATTTATCCTAAAATCCATCCTAAAATGTAAAAATATGAAACATCACAAATTGTCGAAAAACTCTTATGTTCATGTACTTGTGTGTAAAAAATAGAAAATTCTTAGAATTCTAAAAAATATTAACATTTTTGAAAAATTCCAAAATTGTTCCACTTTTCTGAACTTTTCCAAAATTTTATATTGATATAACAAAGTTTGAGAATTTTAAATTTTTTGAAAATTTTGAAACCATCAACGTCCATAAATTTTTTGAATCTTCAAGAATTACGAAATTTTTTTAAATTTTCAAAAACGACGAAATATGAAAATGTTTTCAACATTCGAAAACTTTTAATTTCGTTTGATCAATTCTGTATATTCGACACTTTTACTTAGAAAAAATTTGTTAGAATACCTACAATTCTCAAAATTTTTGAAAAATAAAAAATTTCTAGAAATCTAGTATTCATCATTATATTGACTTATTGGGATTTACTAGAATTTCTCAAATTCACAACGTTTTGAAGGTTTAGAAAATTTTGGAATTACACTCAAGTTATTAAAAAGGGGAAACATCAAGAAATTAAAAACTATCAAAACTCTAAAAATTATTAATTGCGATGATTTTTAAATTTATATACACGATATATGCTGAAAAATTACCCCCGCCCCCCCTCAAGAATTGCTCCTGGGTCCGCCCCTGCAATTAGCGATACGAAATCAGCTGTTGGATTATCTACAGTGATGGAAAAGTTGTTACAATCGTACCTTTATTTAGTTTGAAAGTACATTCGGTACAAACACACAACTTCAGGTTCATTTGGAACGTAGCCAAATAGCTTCTCAGAAAATTGGTTCTTATTTTTACTGACATTTCAATGCATTTTCTGGTGCGGGCAACTGGTCTAATAGCTTCCCTCCTTTGTGAAGAGGCATACAAATGATACAGAAGGGTGGTCAAAGTAATGCAACTGTAGTTGATTTCGCCAGATAGATGCAAAATATTTATTTTTAAAACGTCAGATCGAACAACTGGGTGGAAAGTGATTCACCTTTTCTACAACATAGTTTTGTCTCGCGCTGCTCGAAGAGATTCTTTTCATAGCCAAAAATTTGGGAATTGTTACCTCCTATTTTTCTTTATATATAAATACGTAATTTACTTTTTAGGTACATCTATCTACTTTTAGGTAAAGTTTCCGTAAATTAAGTACAATTTTATAATTCAATTTTCCATCCCTGATGGAGTATCAGCTGTAAAAGATGACCAGAAACAAACAGCTGATTGCTCTTTGTTCAATAAACATACCTCCAAGTCAAAATTAAACATACCTAGCAGGGTTGCATAGAGTATCTGACACAAATTGATTGCCAATTAATTATTAATTGGCAATTAATAGTTTGAATTTTCCTATGATAAATTGTGTAACAATTAAGGCCTAAATTGGTGAAAACGTTCTTAATTGCCAATAAGGTGCCTGTTTGAACATAGTATAACATAAATTTGTGAAAAAAGTGATACTTTTTCAAAAAAAGAGGCTGTTTGTGTGTATATTCGCTGTGTGCCAAATGTACCAAACTCCGTTAAGCGAGAAGAAGCAGGCAAAGCAAAGATGCGAAAATGTGTGCGCATCTGTTCATTCCCTGCAGAAAATTTGACTAACGTAGAACTAGACCTTTTGCGAGGTGACAGGCGATAAGATCAACTGAAATAAGGTCAATTGACTTTATTTCGCACCAGGCATTATTACCTTTTCAAAAGCGAAATAAAATCCATTGACATTATTGCTCTTTCAAACATAAAATTTGCTTAGCTTCGCGGCGGCCCGCGTCCGCGCGCGACCGGCGCTCCATACCTCGTCACTCTACGGTTAGAGGGTATTAATGAATTTAAGCCCCCGATATTTCACGTTTTTATATTTGTAGGTTATTGGAAGATTTCTGCTGTATTTTGGCAACAACTTGTCTGCAGTAAAAAAGCATATAATTTGTGTTTCAAGTGTGTAAACACCAATCAAGTAGCTTACATGATCTCGGTTCCGATATTAAATAATCAATAATTGTTTATGCCCGCATTTTTGCACATTGGCTTGAATGTACCGTCTTATAAATAGTGTCGTGGTCTCCTTAGCTGCTTTTAAATGATGTCGTCGCAAATTGCTGGCGGAGCCATGAATACAATGTAAGAAAATTCCTTTTCTATAATTGTTTCCTTATAGAAAGGTTTGTTTCTTTTCATCCTTAGACATTACGAATTTATTCAAAATATGCTAATTTAAAACACAGAATTCTTTCAGTGCTCCATTTGAAGGAGGAAATAGCGTCAATGACTTTATTCTTTTTTTCGCACCAGGGTGGGAAATAATGTCAATTTACCTTATTTCCGTTGATCTTGTTACCTGTCTCCTTTGCCGACAGTACTAGTTCTAGCTCAATACCCAAGCAATGCTTTCAACTGTCCAGTTGGCGGTGTCAATTGTCGCCCAGTGCGTTACTTTGCTACCAGTTTATAATCGGTTCTTTTTTGGACAGTTTTTTTTTATAAGAAAACGTTTTTAAGATTCGATTTTCGGATATTTTTTTCGTTTTCCCTTTTCTCTTACAGATTCCATTTTTGTTACAAATTTTATTTAAAAAAAAATATTGTAAGCTGCACGCAACAATTTAAATTCATTAAATTTGAAAACTCACAACTGCCTCCACCGCGGTTTGAACTCGCGACTAACGATGCTTGAGTCGGAGGTCTTCTCGCTGAGCTACTTTCGTATTGTACGAGTAGAGAGCATTTGCAAATTTACACCGCAAGTTTCAACAGTCGCGCTCTGCATCCGTTTTGCACTAGCTAGAGATAGGTCTGATATATGTAGTTCGGAACTAGCGCTTTGTCAGACTGTCTCTAAATTTTACCGCAGGGTTTGTTTTGTTGTTAGTGTATATATTCGCTGTTCGCTAGCTCCAGTAAACACAAATAATCAAGCAAAGCCATATATCGACTGCTGAGTGGAAGATCGACCTATCTTGGCAGCCAGTTCGAAAACGCCCTATCTAAAAAAACTTTCCAAGAACGCAAAGAAAATTCAATACATTTACGTTCTTATTTCCAACTTTCGAATCAGATTTTTTAGAAAAATTCTAAGTTTGGAGTTTTACACCCCATTTAATTCTTGTATAACAAATTGCAAGCTTGAAATTGCGTTTTGAACATACTTTGTATGGAAGGAACTGCGTCAAAAAAATTGCCAAAAACCAACTAAGTTGAATGGGTTATAAAGCATTGGTACGTGGAACTTTCCGAAAATAAATAAGAATAAAAAATTTAGCATACATTTCGAAAAATTGTCAGTGCCAATACTTTTGTCCGGCACTATAAATATCTATTAATTATATTCCTAATTGTAATTAAATTTAATAAAAGAAATACAAGAATTTTATGTATTAAATTTACCAGTGTGAAAAAAAAAACGTTTCTTTAACGTAAATCAATCGTTTACGAGACTCATTTACAATTAAAAAAACGATCCGTTTACGACCGTTCATAGGCGTTGCACAATTTCAAGCGAAAAAGTATTCGAAAACGAATCGTAAACAACTATCATAAAAGCGAAAGTACACAGCGTCCATTGCGTCACCGACACCGTCACCGTCATTGCCAGCGTCAACGGTGCTTATGCGGCAATTTACACACTATTGCCCCGCAAAATCAAAAACTCACTGCTACTCTTTGCAAAAATTGCGTTTTTACTTTTCTTTTATCCTATTTTACATTTCTTATCTAAATGAATCCAAAAATTTTCAAAAACTGCAAAAATTGTATTTCAAATATCAAAACAAAACACGGAATAGTTGTCACTTGGCGCAAACGCATAAGCAAAGTTGAAAGTTGGGCTAATTTGTGCGTCACCGTCACCGTCAGCTTTGTTTATGTAACTTACTTCATACAAATACACCAGTTAAATAAACTTTTTTGACAACTGACGGTGACGCTGACGGCGACGCAATGGACGTTATGTACTTTCACTTTAAACGACTTTTTATCCGCTTTTTCTTTGAGAAAATATCCAGTTACGAGCTCGTTAACGATGATTTTGCTGGCAATAATAATAACACAGGTTTACAAAAAAAATAAAACTGTATGCATATTAAACCAAACCTATATATCCCTATGTTATTGAACATGCTGAATGCGGATCCGAGGTCCGTTAGCCTCCATCACGTCAGGTTCGTGGTAATTTGAAGGTCAAGTAAGGAAAAATTCATTGAATAAATTTGAAAATTCAATAAAATTCATCGGAATTTGACCTTGGGATGACCTGGGCATGACCTCCAGATGACCTTGAGGAATCAAGGGACCTCCATACTCGGTTTCAGTGACAACAAAAAGAATTTTTTTTTTTAATTTTTATTGAATACATTTTATGTCCTATTTGACCTTCAAATGACCTCGAAGCTGACATTATGGAGGTTAACGGACCTCGGATTCGGGTTCAGCGAATGTAAAACCTTATGTATATGAATTTTTAGGTTTATTCAATGAATTTTTGCCTACTTGACCTTCAACTGACCACGAACCTGACGTGGTGGAGACTAACGGACTTCGGATTCGCATTCACCGTGTCGAATAACTTAGGGATATCTAGGTTTGGTTTAATATGCATAAGCTTTTTTTTTGTAAACCTGTGTAATCTATACATATAATAAAATTGTGAAATGTCGATGTCTGTACATTAAAGATATTAAAAAAAATGTATGTGGGGGTCTTTATTAGAGCAACAGAAGCCAACTCAACCATTTTTAGAATTTCTGTCTGTCTGTCTGTCTGTATGTTTGCACGCGCATCACTCGAAAACTAATGCATGGAATCGAATTCAGTTTTCACTGATGTAGAGGTCTAACTTACAATATAGAAGGAAAAAATTAGAGAGTTGCCACCAGTTTGAAAATTTTAGTTTAAGTAAATTGATACGATAAAGTAAATATTGCAATATGGCGGTCAAAAGAAATAGGTTTACAAAGGCTTACAGCTGTGGAAGGTGGCAACCTATTCGAAAACTTTTATTTAGTTTAATTGATAACATAAATTAAATAATGCAATATTGGCATCAAACTAAAGAGATCAGGAAATTTTAAAGCCGAAAATTGTAGTCGTTTAAATTGGTAAAATAAATGAAATATTACAATACGGATATCAAACAAAAGAGGTTTAAGAAGTTTACTTTCGAAAATATTTTTGAAGCGGGTTGCCACCTATTTAAAAAATTTAGTTCAGTTAAATTGTTAAGACAATCTAAATGTTGTCATATGGGTATCAAACGAAAGTAATTGAGAATAATAAAATTGTAACAGGCCAATATCAGTACATAATAGATATTAAAGAAAAATTAATATGGGGTTTATTAGATCAACAGAAGCCAAATCAACAATTGTTAGAATTTTGGTATGTCTGTATGTTTGTAAGCGCATCACGCAAAAGCTTATGTGTGGAATTACTTAAATGCAGTTTTCACCGATGTATATATTGCTAGAGGTCTAACTGAAAATGTAGAATCCATTTTTTTTTCAGTTTATCATAGAGCTGCCAGATATCTCTGTTGCCAAACCGGGACACCTAAGGGGGGGGAGAGGCCTCTCGCTCCCTTCCCTTTCGTTTCGACAAAAATTACGTACGAAAGGATGTAGTACAATTTTATTTTGACAAACAAAAACAAAAACATAAAAACATGCGATCATGAGATCATTACAACGTACACTAGCAAAACAAAACAATTAATCACAACTAAAGCACAGAGAATTTTTCACAATGCATGCACCTTTTTTGTTCCTTATAAAAATACAGTTTATACTAAATACATCAGAAAACATAAAAGTAAAATTTCTAAACTTTGTGGAAAACTCGGGAAAATGCAATAAATTTGCATACAAATTCGCAACTTTCTATTCAGACTTTTTTATAAAAATTTTGAAAATGAAGTCTGCAGCCCATAAAAATTTAGTTGATTTTTGGTATTGTTTTTACTGAGAGTTTCTTCCATACAAACTATGTTCGACATTTTTTTGTATGTGGAAGACACTGTCAGCAAAAAATAAATAATTGCAAAAAAATCAACGAAATTTTCTGGTAACTTCAGACTTGCACTTTACTAATTGGCTCAAAAGCTACATTTTCAAAATTTGTGATCAGATGAAAGAGTCTCCGAGCCAATAATTTTGTACGGCACGGTACTTATAAGTAATCAAAAATTTAAAAAAAGAATTAAAAAAAAATCGCATATGAAAGAGCACCAACCCAACTCGTAATAAATTTAAGTATACAAATTTTAGTATTTAGTATAGAAATATTCAATTCAAATACGCCAATATTAAAATGAAGCGCTTTGCACCTAACGGATGCTTTTTCATAATTAAGTTAAAAAAAACAAGTAAGAAAGTCTAAGTTCTGGCGGAGCCGAACATTAAATACCCGGCGCAAATATTAAATATATGATTTTCACCTTTCCGAAAGCTACCGCTACATGGTAAGCCGGGGTGTATCAATTTAGAGTAAATTAGCGTCCTTAAATTTCGAAATATTGATGTTTCAAGCATTTCTAAAATTTACCGTTATATGAAAAGCCGTAATTTTAGTCAGATTTCAATATTTTTGAACGTTTTGATTTTATGTGGCAAGCACAATAACCATACCGAGTTTGGTACAAATTGGTAGAACGGTTACCGAGATACATATATGTGATCATAAGTGGGCGGTGCCACGCCCATTTTCCAAAAATTTATCATAGACGTATTTCCTGATAAAGAATTGTTGCAGGCATCAATTTTTAATAAATTAGCTTTAACATTTACTGATTTATCGAAGATTTTTTTATTTCTCCAAATTACCGTTATATGGGATGTGGGCGTGGTTATTGTCCGATTTTTTTAATTTTCGGCCATTTGGTATCCTGTACCAAGGCCAATAACTGTGCCAAGTTTGGAAGAAATCGGTGCAACGGTTACCAAGATATACACATGTAACCATAAGTGGGCGTGGCTACGCCCATTTTTCAAAAATTTATAATATTCTTATTTTTCGTCTAAAAATTATTGTAAATATCAATTTTGAGTGAATAATCTTCAGTAGTTACAATATCGAAATTTTCGTATTTCTGAAAATTACCGTTATATGGGAGGTAGGCGTGGTTATTGTCCGATTTTGCCCATTTTCAATACCATCCGTCCTACGCCCGAAAGGAGTACACGTACCAAGTTTCGTTAAGATATCTTAATTTTTACTCGAGTTATCGTGTGCACAGACGGACGGACGGACGGACAGACAGTCACCGCTTAATCGATTTCTCTTTTCATTCTGATCATTTATGTATACATTTGTCTATATCTATCTCGATTCGTTTTGCCTGTTACAAACAACCGTTATGTGAACAAAGTTATAATACCCTTGTGCACAAGTGCGCTCGGGTATAAAAATATTTAAATTCCATGCTGCCTGTAATGGGATTTGAACCCTGACGCTCTGGAAATTAGTAATTTGTGGCAAGCATCTTCGTGCACTCCTGACATGTGCTACAGCCAGACATGTAAATGTGCATTCAAATGTTCAGTTTGATTCAACACCACGTGTGCGTGGTATGAAAGTATTGTTTTTAAATACGAAAATTTTAAAACGATAATCAAATAAAAAATATTCATGTTTACTATGCGTTATTTCCCCTAGTAAATTCATAAAATTTTTCTTAATATTACGACGCGTTTTTTCTCTCAGTGTAGTCATTTTTATTGAAAATTTGTGCAATCAAATCGAAAACCGGGACACTTAAACGAAACGCGGGACATTTTAAGGTTGGACCGGGACACCGGGACAAATAGTCTAAAACCGGGACATGTCCGGGAAAACCGGGACGTCTGGCAGCCCTAGTTTATCATCGATCTTTATTTTTAGGTATTCTAATGTATTAACTTTTTCCAGTGCTTCGTTGTTTATATTTAGAGGTAGCACTGCACTTGGTCTCAAAATTTCGCCTTGATGTAACCACAAACTTAGTTTTATTGACATTCAATTTCAGTGTGTTCGATCATAACCAATCGCACTTTTTTTGGAAGTACTGAGTGAGACGTCACGGTTTTACAATTTCATATAGTTTTCTGTACATTGTATTTCACTACTTAACGGCTGCACCGATTTGGTTCATATTTGGAACATATGCCCGCACCTTGAAAATAAATATTCCGACCAAAAATTTTCTCGGGATGTGGCGCTGGGTCGGGATATTCGTAAAATTCTTATACAGACTAAAAAGTAAAAAACCATTATATCTCTAAAACCAATTACGCTGAGGAACTGAAACTTACCATGGATGCATAAATTGCAAATACTCTACTTATGGCGAAAACTGGTAGGCATTGGAAAGGGTGCGTGGCACCTCCCATACAAACTGAACTTCTCATATAGCTTAACTCTGGAACCGCTTACTCTAACATCCTGAAATTCGACACAGCTCCATATGTTATTAATACCGTACTTATGGCGAAAAGAGGTAATTATTGGAAAGCCTGCATCTATATACAATTACGTAAACGCGCAAGTATCACTCGATTGGGAACCTTTTGCTCCTAGATCTCTAAATCCCACTGAATTATTGTAACTTTGTTTTTAATTTTTGGTAAAAGGTAAAATTTGTGAAAATTTTGAAGATTTTTTGTTTAATTTATCACAAATTTTGAAGCTTTGGATTTTATGAGATTCGTTATAGACTATATACCTATATACACAAAATGATAGCCGGTTTCGTTGTTCGGAGTAAACTCAAAAACCACTGAATAGAGTTCCGTTAAATTAATTAATTAATTAATCAATCCCAACGGCTTTTTACCCTCCATTCCCGCCCAACCGACACGAGGGGCGCAGTCCGCATGACGTACGGAACCTTTTTTGTTTTTCTTTTTTGTTTTTTGGTGGCGAGTAGTGGAAACAGGAGTGTGTTAAGTGTCGAGATCTAAAACTATTCAGCTACAGAATCAAATGCATCAGCTGATTGGATATGCTAAAGATAGTATTTCAATTATTGAGAGTGGAAATGATAGTTTTCTTTATAGTAAAAATCGAGTCCGATATATCAAACGTGCTGGAATGAGAGTTAAAATCTTGGCATAAACAACGGAATGATTCGTTTAGTTCAAAATTAGTTTTGCATGGCTTCAAAAACAGAGGTCGAAAGTGTGTTGACACTCGAGAGGGCACATTAAAATTGACCTCAGCCAGAAGGGCCGGGCTATTAATCAAGCCTGTCATTAATTTACGATAAATATTATACCTAGCATTTCTCTACGACTTGCGAGTGTAGGCAAATTTATGGCTTTAGACGACTTGTGTAAGGGGGGAGATTGTAATCTGAATCCCAGTTAAAGTCACGCAACGCAAAAAGCAAGAATTGTTTTCGAATTGATTCAATCCTCTCTGAATGAACTTGGTAGCGGGGATTCCAAACAATAGATCCGTATTCTAGTATAGGTCTAACTAAAGTGGTAATAAAAAGAGCTTTTGTAACATAAGGATCTGTGAACTCTTTTGACCATCGCTTTACAAATGCAAAAACGCCTTTGGCTTTATTGACTGTAACATTAATATGATGGTTGAAATTGAGATTGGAATCCATTGTGATACCAAGATCGACAAAATTGGCTACCTGCTCCAGATTATAATTTGAAATTGAATAAACAGCTGGTTGAACAGCCCTCCGAGAGAAACACATAACTTTACATTTTTGAAGGTTTAGTGGCATATATTTTGCATTACACCAACTAACCACGTTGCTCAGGTCCGCTTGTAACAAAGACCTTTCTCCTAGGATAATGTTTTAAAAAGTTTCACATCATCGGCATACATTAAAATTTTTGAATGTTTTATTATAGAAGAAATATCATTAATGAATATCAGGAACAGAATCGGACCAAGGTGGCTTCCCTGAGGAACTCCTGAAGAAACTTTAATGATGTTGGAAGAACAATTATTAACAATAACTCTGTGTTCTATCAGAGAGGTAAGATGAGATCCATTGAAGAAGACTGGGCTGAAAGCCGATTAGGTCGAGTTTACGGATGAGTAACGAGTGACATACTTTGTCAAAAGCTTTACTGAAATCGGTGTATATTACGTCGGTATGAGCATTTTCTCTAAAACCGTTTGAGACATGAGTTGTAAACTCCAATAAATTAGTGATAGTAGATTTTCCTTTAGAAAACCCGTGTTGAGATTGTGAAATTGAAGAAGATATAGAATATGTCAGCTGATTAACAATAATTGCTTCGAATAATGTGGGGATAGCGGAGAGCTTCGCTATGCCTCTATAGTTTTCTGACCTGCTGCCGTTTTTGTGAAGTGGTATTATGAAAGACTCCTTCCAGGCTGACGAAAAAACGCCATGTTTAAGTGACAAATCGAATATAGTTGTTAAAGGCTCGCAGATGTTCTCAGCGCAGTTTTTAAGAAAACAAGTCGGAATATGATCAGGTCCACCCTTAATTACGCTTTTAAGGTTTTTAAATAGTGTAAAACTTCATCGGAAGATATTACTGGAATATAAGCAGAGTTGATTGGACAAAGCTCGTACGGATAGTCTCCACTTATAGGGGAGTCTACAGAATAATTGGACCTAAAGAACTGGGCAAACATGTTGGCAATGAGTTGGCTGTCGCTAGACACAGTGTTGCGATAATGCATAGCGGACGGAAAACCATGTACTTTACGCTTTGAATTTACGAAACCATAAAATGATTTATGATTGTTAATTAAATTCTTCTTAATTTTACATAAATATGAATTATAACATTTCTTATTTAATGAAAAGTAGCTATGCCGCAAAACTGAGTACTTTACGTAATCACTGTGTAAGCCCGTTCTTTTATACAGTTTAAAAGAATGTGACTTTTTATTTTTCAACTTTTTAAGTTCTTTAGTGAACCATAACTGTATTGGTTCTTCATGAACAATATTACGTTTTGGCACATACTTTCGAAACAAATTGAAAACAGTATCATTAAAGTGCTCAACGCTACACTCCACGTCATCTATATATATTGGCCAAGATAACTTTGAAAGTTCTTTGTTAATTTTCCTGAAATTTGCTTTCGCAAAAACATATCTATCACTTGAACTATACGACTTATTATTATGTATTTCATTTATGATTTCGTAGCTTAACTAAAGAGCGGGATGGTACGCATCCTCTGGCAAAACTAGGGGATCACACCGATTAATAGAGGCCTTCGGAACATCATCAACGTAAACAAGATCCAAGACCTTTCCAAACTTATTTTGACATATATTTATTTGTTTAAGGCAAAGTTCAGCCATTTCCTCCAGAAATACATTGTAACAATCTCTAGATGAAACTGGTACAACATCGGTGTCAATGATGTTCCATTAAATGTGTGGCAGGTTTAAATCGCACAAAACAATCATAGAATCGAATGCCGAAAGCATTGCATTTAAGAAACTAGCTGCATATATACTGATACGGCAGAATTAAGAGGGATGTAGCAAAGAGCTAAATAAATATAAATCTTTCCAGCCTGTACACGTATACATTTAAATTCGGTATATTCAATGACAGGAACACTAACTTCCTCGGATGAATGCACGGCAAAAAGAACACCACAGCCGATTCTGTCCTCGCGGTCACTCCTGTATATTTGATATTCATTTGGAAGAATTTCGGAATTAAAAATATGAGGTTTGAGCCATGTTTCGGTCAAGGAAATTATATTATAATTGCAGTCAAAACCTTTTAAATATAAGTCAGTTAATTTCGTATTCAAACCTCTAACGTTTTGATAGTAACTACTTAAATTAGACTTGCGAGTTAGTTTTTTGAATCCGAATTAAGATTAGAAATTTTAGCTACGTTATTATTACTTTTATTAGGTTTATACTCAAACTCGCGAACAAACGACCCGGTCGGCCAAAATGAACTATTTAGTAGTGAATCAAAATCTTCGGAAGCTACATCAATTTTAAAAGATGAAATATCGCGATCGTATTTAAAATTAAATTTACGAATAAATACATCTTTAGTTCTAATTTTAGTCGATATGTATGACTTTATATCATCCGAAGAAGTATCTTTAGCAAATTTCGGGGGTTATGCCTTACATATATGGTCTTATTATATGCTAGTAGAAAACTCGCTAGGTGGTGCTGGAGTAGAGTTATTTATACAAGTCGTATTTATTAACCGATTTCGTTCAAATTTTAAATGTGAGCTATGTACAAGTATGATGATTCTTTTGACCCGCTGAGTGGCACTGGAGTCGAGGTTAAAATTCATAATACGTATTATTTTATGGTAAGCAGAAAATGGACCCAATCGATGGCGCTGCAGCCGAAATGTATAGAAACCCCATGTGCTTGGTCTGCTTTGGCCCTATGTTTAAGTTATACGAATTTAGTTTCAGATTAAATGTGATCTTGCATCTACCTAGAAATCAGTTCATAAATTTAACACGAATTGTAAAAGTGGCGAACTAACAAGGAAAGATCATCGTAGGTATATCAATTGCTTCATTTGAATGATATTCAAGAGATCACACGACGATTTAGCTAATGTACGGGAAAACTTTTCATCCTGTGGGACAGCGAGGATTCTTGGCCCTCCTACAACAGGAAACGCACATCTAGGCTCTTGAGTTTCCTCTTAAGGACTTTTATTGGTTAACGCATCGGACCAATGTTGTAGTTGCAAGATCATAGAAAAATATTACGCATGCTTGGCAGAGATCTCACAGGTGGAAATAAGACCATCGGTAAAGCTCATGACATCGAAAGGAATAAGTATTCCATATCGATAGCTGAGTGGAAGATCGACCTATCTCGGCAGTCAGTTCGAAAACACCCTATCTCAGAAAATGTTTCAACGTTGTGGTAGATGGATACAAATTCCCCAAAGAGTTTTTGGGAAGTGTTGCTGGACTGACAGTCCTTGGTCAAATATAAATCTGGGTCGCATTCGCTACCGAGCTGTTAAACCGTACGGTCGCATTTCTATCGTGTGCATTTTACTCGCGAAGTAACTATTCGCTACTTTCTGTACGCGCTTCTTAACCTCAATTTGTATTTTGAACGTTATATTTTTCCAGGTTTTTCTTTATACTTTTGATTAAAAGTTAAATTTACAACCTAATTTGATAAAAACGTAATAATCTATCGCAATGCCCCCCTGGGCCAATAGATTGGGGGATAAGAGGTATGCCCTATTATCTTCACCTCCGAAAAAACAAAAGAAAAAAGTCAGAAAGCTCACACTAGACTTATTCCCGGAATTACCAATAGCAAAGAAGGATGATCCCAAGTATCTCACAATCAAATCACAGGATGCCAAAAAAACTATCGCATTCACCTCTTGCTTTGCAGTATATAAAGGTATTCAATCCATTAGCAAAGACGTTAACAAGATCACATCTCTTCAAGATG
>NW_023458556.1:81926291-81945505 GCF_013731165.1 Rhagoletis pomonella
CTAAAGCACAATAATTGGAGATTTATTTTCACGGACGGATCGAAAAATACCCAAACCTCTTTTGCTGTCGTTAGCGAGAAAGGAAAGCCAATTTCCTATGGACTACTTTTTCCATTCTGGTCAATTTTTATCGCTACAGCCACCGCTATTTTCCACGCAATTCTACACGCCGCAAAAAAAAATTAGGAAAATATGTTATATGTACTGACAGCTTATCATGTTTTCAAGCTATACAAAATTGCAATAACCACACGAATATCATCAAATCTATTAGAGAATATCTTATTTTATATGCAAAGAAGATTAAATTAATGTGGGTCCCTAGCCACGCTGGGTTAACAGGAAATAACTACGCTGATAAATTAGCTAAAGATGCATCTATCTAACATGCCCACACTAACATTCAGTTTCTTTGCAAAATCTGATATATATATATATCTCTTCTTTCGAATACCACTGAGGAAAATATAAGAACGATATATCCATTTTTAAAAGAATGTGACCTACTGAGAAGAATTTAAAACAAAATTTGTATTCAATGGACAGCTGATAGCCTCTGATGCTAGCGCTGCATGATTAAGTTGTACATATATTAATAACATTGTATAAGCTTTAATAAATAAATAAATAAATAAAATCTGGGTCGTTCCGGTTACGCAGACCCGACTGTCGAGGGATCGCAAACGCCGTATTTCAGCTGCCGATTCAAAAACGCACTATCTCAGTACATTTTCAATGTATTTTCGTTTAAAATAGGGCGTTTTTGAACCGAATTCTGATATAAGGCGTTATTCAACCAAATTTTTAGATAGGGTGTTTTTGAACTGGCTGCCGAGATAGGTTGCTCGTCCACTCAACCATCGATATGACATCACAAAGTTTCTATTTTTGGCCTATGTGTGAGTAGGATACTGCGCTTTAGTGGTTACAACTTAAAGTAAAAATTTTGACTTTAAAAACTAGTTTTGCTTTTAAACGCTCGTTTGCATTGGGCAACGCAAAAGTTCTTATTAGGAGCCGCGAAGCAAGCGGGCATTGGCTAGTAAACAATAATAACCTCGCGAATGGTAGTTGATATTTTGTTTATAAATAGCTTTCAGCAACCACCATGTCAAGGGCCCAAAAACTTACTTTTTTCCGGTAGGTGGACCAGAAACTGATCTATCCGAAAAAATCTTATTTATAATGCGATTTGCTTGAAATTTGGCACGCGATCTTCAAAAGTGACACAACTAAAAAATTTTAATTTTTGAAATTATGCACTAAAAATATACACAGAGCTTTTATTTACCTTTCAGCAAAACCTGGAGAAAGTTTTGTAATAATTTGTTGAAAAACCCTAAGGTAAAGTCCCCTTTCGCCATATGATTAGCATGTGCTAAGAAATAGTTTGTCGCAGTTTCTGACGAACGTGTAATTTAGAGTTGTGTCACCTTTGAAGGTCGATATGTAGGATAATTTTTCTGATAGGTGGACCAGGGGTCTTATTTATGGTCCGATTTGCTTGAAATTCGGTACACGTATTATAGATATACATAAAATAGAATTGAATGATTTTTTACGGTTCGAAAGGTGTTTCAAGGCCCCGCCAAGAGTGCGGGCATTGGTTATTTATCTATACTTATTATTAAAGAGAAGTCCCTTCCTTTTATTATAGCTGATCTCGCCAACGACGTACCGTTTTTTTTGCAATTTTGAACACCTGCTACACACACACTCTATAAGTCACTCATCATGCCTGTGCTGGTGTATGGCGCGGAGGCATGGGCAATGAAAACATCTGATGAAGCGGCTCTTGGAGTTTTCGAGGGAAAGATTCTGCGAAAGATTTAAGGACCTTTACGCGTTAGCGATGGCGAATACCGTAGACGATTTACGATGAGCTGTATGAGCTCTACAACGATATAGACATAGTGCAGCGAATTAAAATTCAGCGACTCCGCTGGCTTGGCAATGTCGTTCGAATGGACAGAAACCCTCCTGCTCTGGATGTATTAAACGCGGGCCGCGATGCTGGTAACAGAGGAAGAGGAAGGCCTCCTCTGCGTTGGAAAGACCAGGTGGAGAAGGACCTTCACTTGGCATTTCCAATTGGCGTCAGTTGATATGGAAATATTTGAAATCAATCGGATACTCATGGAGAAAAGTTGGGCTATTGGAAAAGGGGGGCATGGTGCCTACCAAAACTATTGAAACTTTTACCTATTTGTAAATACATATGTATATAATTCTTCGGTACGTGTGTTTCTGAGTGAACTCCTCCTAAGCTTAGGTTCACAACTTAAAACGGCAGATGGCGCTGCAGTCGAGTTATTACTAAAAATCGTATTTATGATCCGATTTGGCTCATATTCGAGATATATATTGGCAATGGTAGGGCCATTGCTTTTGCAAAAAAAAGCCGCAAGGTGGCGCTGGAGTCGAGTTATTTCTAAAAATTGTCAAGTGAAGTAATTCGGAGACACCAGGGATCAAAGTCAAATTACCACTGTTGAATCAACAACTAAACAGAATAAAGACAATTCTTAATGAATGACTACAAATACAATTGTAAGATATTTAAGTCTGAAATAAGTCTAGGTATATTGGATTTCTATGAACCAATGATACTCCCCCATTTTGAAATTGCTACTAACTAACCGATCATTGTTGCCGCAAGAACTTCTTCACGGACATAACGCTTTCGTTAGGTTATCCAAAAGCATAAACGGGCGGCAGAGTTGATCCGGATCAGGTCGTTGATTCGAAATTATCTCGGGAATTAACTGCAGTTGATCCGGATTAAGTCCTTAAGCCCCAAACTTTAACTCGGATCAAGGGAATATTCGATGACAACACTGACCGAAACTCAGAGAGCGTAGAATACAGTGAAAGGGCAAAACTAGCATGGACATATACCTTTTCATCGGTAATGCAGTCACCATACTAACTCAAATAAGAATTCAATTGAAATTGAATAAGAACTTATTTGAATTAATACGGTGACTGCATTACCGACGACAAGGTGGATGTCCATGCTAGTTTTGAATTTTCTTCGTGTTCTACGCTCATTTAAATTTTTAGACAGGGTACGAAAATAAACTATATTGTACGTTACTATTTCGTTTCGTTTATTACTTCAACAGTTCGGTACAATACGAAAACAAAACGGCTGAGTTCACCTTGGCGATAGTACACTACAGTAGTTTAGTAGTTACAGACGAAACAACAAACGAAATGAATCGTGCAGAGAAAAATATATGTATGTATCATATATGTAATACTTCTATATTGGCAGTAAGCTATCTTCTCAATGTGTAAGCATCCCGAAATCAAAGCGAGACAGTCTAGTACCGTTTTTGTCAATGTTTTGTGTACTTGAGTGCCGTTTTTGTATATGTGTTGTGTACATGTTTATTTATAAACGTATGTGTTCCTTTTCTTTCGTACATGTTTATTAATATATCTGTTCTGTAGTGTTTTCGGACGGTACTAGCTCTTACTGCCAATATAGGAGTATTACATATATAGTATGTATGTACACATATGCAATAACTAAACACAAAACGAATGGCTGCAATGAATAAAAAAAATAAAAATGTTTTTTTAATTGAATTGGATATGAAAATTTATAGAAAAAAATATTTTTCACGTAATTGAAACGTTTGCATACATATAAAACGTACCCTTGGTACAACTGTCACAAACGAAAAGCAAACGTTTCTCGTTGGGGAAAATGACAGTGAATCTTACAATTGGTTTCTGACTACGTAGAAAACTGTACAAAACCACAAATGATATGATGATCGATGAGCAAATGGGAATTGTTTTGTACAGTTTATTTTCGTACTCTGTTTTTAGAGTTTAATTTTACTAAAAAAGTCAAAGACAATTAACTAAAAACAACTTTAAAAAATATAGAATTATAATTGAATGAATAAAAATTAAAATGAATGTTGTACTAGCCGTGGGATTCGAACGAGTTCGCCGGGTCTGCTAGTATATTATAAGAAAAATATTTGCATTATTAAAAAAAAACCCTGGAGGACAATGATTTTCCGGGGAAATTAATTGAAAAGCTCATTCGCAACTACTATGTTCGTCCGAACGAAGAAAACCAAAATGATGATTCAAATAAGAAAATTTACAAAACAGCAACTTATGTTCCAGGGTTATCAGAGAGAATAAAGTTTTCTAATCTCTATGATAAAGAGAACATCCAATTAGCGTTTATATACGACAATACTCTGAGAAGTATATCTAGCACATCCAAACTTAAGACAAGGATTTCCGCTCACGAATCGAACGTAAAATTAAGGAATACTTACTCGGACAACAAGACGGCCTTGGCAACCCACTGTAAGGACACGGGATATTACCACGATTTTGATAATGTGAGTGTCTTAGAAGACAAAAATTACCACAAACGCTTTAGAAATGCTCCACATTGTGAACACCCCTCATGATAAAAGGATGAATTTCAAAACAGACACCGAAAACTGTGCACACGTCTACCGCAACATAATACTAAAAGCGCAGTTACCCACGGACGTAAAAAACGGAGAACGTGTCAGCTGACACGATCTGTCTTACCAAAGCGCCATGTAAATGAAAACTCAATACCGCAGAATTTTTCTGTAGTTGTAGCCCGTAGCGCAGAAATCTGCGGAATTTAGATTTTTCCGTGTCAGCTGATTTCTCCTTCTTTAGATGGTTGCCACTTCGTCAGTTTTACAGATGGTAAAAAAGTTATAAATTCCTATTCAAAATATGTTTAAAATATTTGAAATTTACTATTGAATAAGGTTTTTGTTGAAAAGTAAGTAGTTTATATTTAGCTAAAATCTATTATAGCACGAAAAATTGTAGTTGAAAGGGTAAGTTTATGAAAAGGCATTGATGAGTGGCAACAGTGTAGTAAGCCACACTGAGGGCTCCAGTAATCGACAAAATTCTGCGTATACAGACTGCGTTTAAATATACGTTCTGCGTTCTCGACTAATTTCAGCTTAAGGCACAACAAATACACGTAATGTTGGTGTCTATAATTCGCCTGTGACAACAATCACAATGCTGGATGATTTGCATACATATGTACGTCGTACTGTTTGCAGTCTAATGCATTGTTGTTTGTATGATATATTGTTTACAATTACTGTTCTTTCACTGGTTTATATTTATATGTTCATTTCGTCTCGTTGTTTGGTTTGTTAAATCTTTTGTTTTTGCACACATTAGTCTACCAGGCGCAGCCGATTATGTAAGTTGTGCTTATATAGTATGTTGATAGTCATTTATGCAATTTTCGTAATAAAGATATTTATTGCCGTCCTGATGATGACTTCAGACTGAAGTCGAAATATAGACGATTTAAAGCAACAAAAACAGATTGTTTTATTTCAACCCGGCCTTGAGCTCAAAAAAATTAATATAATTTTTATTAGTTTAAGATAAAAAAAAATGATTTAAAAGGACATTTTCAACACCTATTCGTCCTTGTGCACCAACAAATTTAATGTTTTTCAATTCTAAAAACTGGCCATACTGTTATTCTACATCGCACTGAATTTTTTTAATTTGTCACATCCTTGAAGATTCAAAGTCTTTTAAAAAAAGAAACAGACGTCGGAGAGAAAATATAAAAACGCAGTTTTACTATATTTTACTATATATGGGTCGCGAGTTACGAATTTTTCTCTCAAAAATTGCAACATTCTTATAATACCAAAAAAAAAACAAAAAAGAAGTGCAATTTCGAAAAACCGTCCAAAGTGTATTTTTGTTCTATAATTATCTACAGATTCGCACAATTGTCTTCACTTTCCAGAAAGTCAATGAAAATTCATTGACACAGTTGGCGTGGTTTGACTCACAGGCAAAACGAATCGAGATAGATATAACCAAAAGTATACATAAATGATCAGAATGAAAAAAGAGATCGATTAAGCGGTGACTGTCTGTCCATCCAACCGTCCGTCTGTCCGTCTGTGCACACGATAACTAGAATAAAAATTGAGATATCTTAACGAAACTTGGTATATTTACTTCCTTTCGGCGTAGGACGGATGGTATTGAAACCACGCCTACCTCCCATATGACGGTAGTTTTCAGAAATACAAAAACTGCGACATTTTAGTAACTACTGAAGCTTATTCACTCAAAATTGATGTTTACAATCATTTTTAGGCGAATAATAAGAATATAAAAAATTTTTGGAAAATGGGCGTGTATATCTTGGGAACCGCTCCACCAATTTCTCCCAAACTTGGCACGGTTGTTAGTCTTGGTGCAACATACCAAATGGCTGAAAATTTTTAATATCGGACAATAACCACGCCCACATCCCATATAACGGTAATTTAGAGAAATACGAAATTTTCGATAAATCAGTAAATACCGAAGCTAATTTATTCTAAATTGATGTTTGCAATAATTCTTTAGCACAAAATACGTCTATAAAAAATGGAAAATGGAAATTTGGAAAATGGGCGTGGCACCGCCCACTTACGATCTCATATATCGTCGATGTTTTTGCAAAACCGCCCATCGACTAATTGCAAAACCGCCTATCTTACGGCACTCCAATTTTACAGGAGAGCGAAAAAAAAAACAGTTTCTTTTTGAAGGCATTACCTTGATAGGCGGTATTTTTTCTAGCTATTATTTTAAAAACTGTTGTTTTAACAACGATTTTAGGATTTTTATGCCAAAATCTCGATGCCTGGAGTTCAGGGTTACCAAATCTCATGTTTGCCACAACGGCGATTTAGGCGGTTTTGCAACTGGACGATGTGCGGTTTTGCAGAAACATTCACGATATGTATCTCGGTAACCGTTAAAACAATATGTACAAAACTCAGTATAATTATTGTGCTTGCCACATAAAAGAAAACGCCGAAAGTTATTGAAATCGGACTAAAATTACGCCCACTTTTTATATAGCGGAAAATTTCAGAAATGCTTGAAACTTCGATATTTCGAAATTTAAGAACGCTAATTTACACAAAATTGATACTAACCACAATCCCGTGAAAATAAGTAATATTATGGAATTTTGGAAAAGGGTTGTGATACCGCCCACAAATGTTTGAAATAGGGATAAATCCACCCCTGCTTACCATGTAGCGGTAGTTTTCGGAAATGTGGAAAAAACTAGATATATTTGATATTTTCGCCGGGTATCTAATGTTCGGCTCCGCCCGAACTTAGACTTTTTTACTTGTTTCACCTTAATTTTGTGTTCAACGATTTTTTTAAATAAATACATTTACAAAAATGTTCACACAAGCATAACAGTGAGCGTAACCATGTGTTGTTTTAATTTACCTAAATTACCTAAATTATATCTTATCTTAGCGCTGTCTTCGGCTATGCCGAAGGCTTCATACCTTTCATGAACATCTGCAAATTTTACTTTGACAGATTACTGCTTTTGAATACATCTACATACATCGATAGAGGAGTTACATACTTATATAAAAAATCGCATTTAAACAATCAGAGGTATGGAAGATATAGGCCCCTATTATGAGTTGCATTCGATTTTCGACTGTGGTCGAAAGTGCTGAGCGAACGAATTTTCATTTGGTATTATGGCGCTCATTCGATGAAGAATAGCGCTATTGTGAATTTCGCTCGTTTAGGTTGTTCACAATAGTATATTTTTCACCGCTGAGAAGCTTTGTTTACAAATCGAGCAAACTAAATAGTGTGCTTATACATATTTATGTAAATTTGTTCTAATTAAAATTAAGTAAAAAAGTAAGCAAGTTTATAAAAACGTGGTAAAATGAGTACAACGAGTTCTGGTTCAACGATTTGTCAGAGGATGAGAGCTTAGTAAACTGGCCAGGAGTAGCAAATGTTTAAGAGAGTTTAAGTTTATTAGTCTTTCGAATATATTTTGATATAAAATATATTTAAGAAATTTGTCTACAGATTCATTAAAAAGTTCCGACCATCTAAAGAGGCGTTTGTGAGCCAAATCTATTTAAAATATTTTAAAACTATCAACAGCGCTACGATTTTGTTCTCAGAGCTCGTGCCAACAGAGTATTGGGATTTTCTTTCACAAGTAAAGCAGCCTTTCGAGCTTGTGTTTAGTATTCACGATGTTAGAACTGCATGGAATTAATAAAAATTGTTTAAAATTAGTGTCTAGCCGCCAAAATGTAAGAAAACATATACAAAATCATACATTTTTCACAATTTCCTAACACTTCGCTACACCATCGAAAGCAAAATTCTGTTCGACAGAAAATTCGATACTCAACGAAAATTTCGACACGCTTGCATAGCTCATAATACGAATTTCACTTTCGATCTTCGGTCTTCGATAGCCAGCGAAGATCGAAAATCGAATGCAGATCATAATAAGGGCCATACTTTATATGACACCAATCTAAGTGATTTTCACCGCTATGTGATCGATATGTAAACCGGTAACACAATTTATTGGGTTTAGTTTCGTACATATAGGAGATATATTGCAAAAACTGGTATCTTAACAATCAGTGCTATAGGAGATAAAGCTTATACAGCATAGATTTTGACGATTTTCTCAGTAGACTTTGTATTATTATTTATAAAATATCTTACGAAATTTATCGGTTTTAGCTGTTCAAATAAAGGAGTTTTACAGTAAAATCCCATATCTGAACAATCAGATGTATGGAAGATATATGTTGTAGTCATCCGATCCTTGTTATTGTAAGTATTCTGTTAATAATGAGTGAAAATGGTGAGAAATTTCATGTTCCTAGCTGCATAAATGGAGGAGTTATGATAAAAGACCTCATATCTGAACAATCAGTTGTATGGGGGCTGCAGGTTATAGTGACCCGATCTTTGTTATTTTCGCTGTAAGTCTTCTGTTGATAATGAGTGAAAACAGCGCGAAATTTCATGTTCCTAGCTATATATATGGAGGAGTTATAACGCAAAATTTTATATCTGAACAATCAGTTGTATGGGAGCTATAGGTTATAGTGACCCGATCTTTGTAATTTTCACTGTAAGTATTCTGTTGATAATGGGTGCAAGTATTGCAAAATTTCATGTTCGTAGCTGCATAAATGGAGAAGTTATAATGAAAAATCTCATATCTGAACAATCAGTTGTATGGGAGCTATATGTTATAGTGGTCCGATTCTTCCGGTTCCGACAAATGATTAATTCATTATAAAAATACACCCACATACCAAATTTGATCCGGATATCTCGAAAACTGAGAGACTAGATTGCATACAAACAGACAGACAGACGGACAGACGGACAGACGGACATGGCTAAATCAACTCAGCTCGACGTTCTGATCATATAAGTATACATTTTCATGGGTCTATCTCTTTTTGTTCTGATACTTACAAACATCGGACCAAAGTTATAATACCATTTCATGCTCATGAAAGGTATAAAAACATTCCTAATATGGGACATTCCAGCACCGAAATGGCTTTTTTGGTTTTTGCACCTCCGACATTTTTCAAAACTTGTTATGTTATACTACCCTTTCAGAGAAGCCTGTACGATTTTTTAATGTTTTTGTCTAGCCGTCGTCGATATATTGACTTATGAAAAAAGTCCTATTTTTTTAAAACCCATAACTTTGCCAAAAATTAGCCAATTGGTATTTTTTTTTTAATTGATCTCTTTAAAAATGAAGACCCCGTCACCCGTTCCGCAACTTCCAAGCCAAGTCCAATAATGGTGTAACAATGAGCTCTATCTTTTTCGAATTTTTAAATTAATAAAATTCTGACAAATTTTGTCCAATTCATCTCAGATAAGTCAAATCAAATGCATTTCGTCGCCTGGGTAAAAGATTGTCGTATGTTAATTTCGGCAGGTTGTGGGAAATAGCGATTGAAGTTTGGAATGCAATTTCTCAAAAACGCGAAGATATATTTTCTCCAAAGTCTCTGAAAATGTTACTAGTTCATAAAATTCTTAAATTATTTAATTTTTAACGTTTATTGTTAATTAGTTTTGAGTTTATGAAGGATTTTATTTAGTAAAATTTTGTCGTAAGCGTTATTTGTCCACAATTTGGCAGCCACTTTGTATGAAATACGACAAAATGTGATCAACATTTCTACCAAATTAACGACGCTTTTTACTCAATATCTCGGAAACTAAAGGAGATATCCAAAAATGGAGAACGCCATTTTTAAGATATTGATTAGTTTGATATGACTGCATCACCAACTAAATTTTTACTAAATTATCGAAAAAAGTTGTAGTCAATATCTGAAAAAACACCAATCGAAATACCTTATTTCAAAATATACAACTGCAGCTAGAACTAAAAATCGTCAAAATGGCGCTTACGACAATGTTTTACCCAGGCGACGATTTATCAAAATCATAAAAATACCACATTGTAGCGGAAGAAATTATCTACATATTTGCAGAGGTAATTACTACGCTCGACTAATCCTCATCGCGTAATCAATTGTTATCTTCTTCCCTTACGTTTGTTCAAACGCTTGGATACTCGTACATTTCGTATGAGTACGGTGACCACAAATATGTTTTGAAAATGCAGGACAATTTTTCAAAAAATTTACCTACATATTATTGCTTATACATATGTACATATATACATTCCTCGTCATTTAAATAGCGCGCCATTTTTTGCATTTCTTCCACACAAAGTATGCTTGACCATGATGCAATAAAGGTGTTGTACGTTGTGACAGCTCGAAATCGAACTACCTTAGGTCAATATTGTATTTTGTAAGTACAAGAAAAACGGAAAGAAAAAAAGCCTTTTAGTTGAAAAAGTACCAAAATGTATGCCTTCTCAACAGCGTTCCGATTATCTGAATAGGTATATATATGGCTTGGTAGTCTCATAAAGTTTTAGATAACTAAAATAATAAAATTAGGCGTGTTTTTATTCATAGGAATATGATAATATGCTTAAAATTTTTGAGCTGATGAATACCCAGCCAGAACAGTATAGTAAATAGTGTGCTTATACATATTTATGTAAATTTATGCAAATTAAAATGACATAAAAAAGAAAGCAAGTTTATAAAAACGTGGTAAAAATTAGTACAACGAAGTTCTGGGGTTCAACGATTCTTCAGAGGATGAGAGTTTAGTGAACTGGCCAGGAGTAGTAAATGTTTAAGAGAGTTTAAGTGTAGTATTTACAATATATTTTTACACAAAATATATTCAAGAAATTTGTCAACAGATTTACTAAAAACTTCCGACTTTCTAAAAAGGCGTTTGTGATCCAAATCTTTTTAAAATATTTCAAAACTATCCACAGTTCCATGATTTGTTCTCAGAGATCGTGCCAATTGAGTATTGGGTTTTTCTTTCACGAGTAAAAGCAGCCTTTCGAGCTTGTGTTTTGTATTCACGACGTTAAAACTGCATGAAATTGATAAAAATTGTTTAAATTAGTGTCTACCCGCCAAAAAGTAAGAAAACAAATGCAAAATCATACATTTTTCACAATTTTCTAACACTTCGCTACACCATCGAAAGCAAAATTCTGTTTGACAGTAAATTCGATACTCAACGAAAATTTCGACACGGTTGCTTAGCTCATAATACGAATTTCACTTTCGATCTTCGATAACCAGCGAAGATCAGCGCATCTGAGTATAGCGGCCAAATTCTTTTCTCAAAATTTTGAATATTCTTCGTTTTTTTGGCCTAGTTATATTTGCTTTGTATGGAATTTGCCACAAAATATAGGCCAAAAACGATAAATGTTCAAAATTTGGAGAAAAAAGATTTTTCAGATTTTTGAATCGTGAAAATTTTTTTTTCTCGGAGAACACGAATTGATCTAGTAAATCTGAGTATGAGGCATTATTGGTATGGCCAACAGCTATCAAACCTGATATATTCGCACTAAGGTTTTTTTGTGTTCCACAGTGTTATATAAGGGATACTTTGAGGAATCATATAAACAATTATACGTTACATCCAAGTTCGAATCATACAGCAAGCTTTTTGATGTTTTATTTATTTGTTTTTGAAATTAACAATATATTTCAGAAGTTATAATTAATACGTGGTGTTCATTTTAGTAAATCCACTTTGATTTTTAATTGTACAAAATTTATTATATACATACAGTATCGGTCATATCAATAGAAACCCCATTTCAAAGTGATATTATTTCCCTCTCATGTTAATTTATTTCTAAGAATTTGCAATAAAAATAAAGTTCAATTTCTAACAAAACCCATATAAACCCAATTTTAAAACTTCGTAGAAAACTACAAAAAATACAACAAATTTTCACCCAAAATTCACACTTTTTTCTCAGAAGTGTTACAATTTTTTTGAGCACTCAGTTTTATAGCCCCTTCAATTTTAGTCTTATTATATACAAGTTTGAAGTGGCTAAAAAATTACCGTTGATTTTTTAGAATCGATATAAAAACAAATCGTGTTTAATCGTCTTTCATATACCGAAAAATGCGACTATATATCGATGGCTGAGTGGAATATCGACCTATCTCGGCAGCCAGGTCGATACGCTCGATATCAGTAAACTTTTCAACGCCCCATTTCAAAATTTGGCTGGAAAACGCCCTATTTTAGAATTTGATTGAAATATGCCCTATCTCAAAACTCGGTTAAAACCACCTATCTCAGCTGGCGATCCAAAAACGCCCTATCTCAGCACATTTTCAAAGTATTTTCATTTGAGATAGGACTTTTTTTGAACTGAATAATATTAATAACATACTATATACATATCCAGTTTCAACATAAAAAAATTATGTACACATCATTCATTGTCTATAAATATCTAAGTCAATATATGTGATATATATGTATGTACATACATCTACATATCGTCGTTTAAAGTACAAAACCGTGTATCAATAAAATGCAAAACCGCGTATCAAGATAATGAAAACCCACGTATGCGAGGTTGCCAATTTTTAGCAGCAAATGTCAGTTACGCGGTTTTGTACTTTAAACGACGGTGTGTATATTAACAGGAGGGCAGCAATCTAATACACGGGTGAAGCAGGAACGCAGCACAGCAGAAGCATACAAACAATTTGCAAATAAATGGCTTTTTAGGTTTTTAACAAACAAAAACCTGGTTTCAACTTACTTCAACCTGTCTAAAGCACAACGCACACACTAATGCAAAGGCGCAACAGGGACGCAACACTACAAAACACGGGCGGAGCAATACACAGGCGGAGCAGGAACGCAGCACAGCAGAAGCGTCCACAAAATCTGCGAATAAATGGTTCATTAGGTTTTGAAATAACAAAGAGCTGGTTCCAACTTACTTAAAAATATCTGCAGGATGATGCACACAATCAAATTCGGCCGCAGCTGCAGTTCACCAGAGAATGCTGCAAATGGAATGGTTCATCAATGAAGTCAAAATAATAGGTTTGGTCCACAAGATACTTGTAGAAAAACTCAAGCAAAGTTCAAACTATCAGCGTATATCAAATCAACTTTAAAACTTACTTGCGGAACGCGTATATGTAACTCGAATTGACATACGTGTATTAGCTCTTAATTACAATACCAGGTCGGCCAGGAAAACACTAAGGAAATGACCTAATAAATGCAAAATTATAATTTTTTTTGTAAAATAATTCGGTTTTAGTACAATACTTACCAAATTTCACGCAATTAGAAAACAAATGTCAGCGAATAAGAACAAAACGAACAACGAAAATTGAATCAATGTAGCTTGTTTAGAATTTTTTTCTAATATTTTGGGAAATGTTCAGTGAAATTAGCAAAGAAACAACACAGTTTCTCCTAAGGTAGTTCAAGATGGCGGATTGGAGCGAGAAGTTGCCAACGTATAACACCTTTTGAATAAGAAGCAATAACGATAAGTCAATAATATGGCTGTAAGAAGTTAAAACAGCAATTCTAAAATTAAACCCAAAAAAAACCTGAATATGATCCCCTAACTTAACAATAATAATTATGTTCAGACCCGGAAAAAAACGCAGAAAAAGTTGAATCATAGAGACCATTTAGTTTACTACCCATTGTTTCGCAAGATCATGGAAGTGATTTTCCTTAAAAGACTACGTTCAATTATAGAAGAGTAAGAAGTCATATCCAATAACCCATTTGGCTGCAAAAAAGGTCACAGTACAATTTAACACGTGAACGTGCCCACCCGTAGACGGAGCCGCAGCAAACTCTAAATGTTTCAGTCAATGTTTGCAAATGCCCTATATTATTAACGAATTACAAAATTCCTCGCGATATCAAAGTCCCAACTATTGCAGATGAAATCAAGACATGTTGTATCATACAACCATTGACTGGAAACTGACCCAAAACCAAATTTTTTCATGTGATTGAAGAGGAAGTCACCAAATCATCTATTACAGGAAAATAATAGTTGTATCACTGGTTGCACTCCATACATACTTTTAAAGTTGTATCTTACCCAATCGATTCCATGAAGCGCCCGCCTTGGCAGCCGAATCTTGCTCAGAGTTGCGGCTATAAATTTTAAATGTGTGACGCGCGTTACTCTGGCTCAATTGGATATTGCAGTAGATTAAACTTTTACTTATCCAGACTAGACCTCGTCGGTGCCAATATATATCAGGCATATAGAGATCCCCATATGACACCAACGCCCTCTTGGCATGTCCACTCAACCGAACTCAACCAACACCCCTTTCCCTACGGTATGACCCGACCTGATTCTAGGCAGGGTTAAGTAGCCGCTAGAACAACGGCTGTGTGTTTCAAAATACCTGTAAGTAAAGACTTCCGTTTCGCCGGGTTTTCAATGGAACATCAATTTGGAAATCATTTTGAAATGGTTGCATATAGTCCAAGTTTTTGGTGCTAAAGATTGTTGACACCTCAGTTGATATGGGATTGGAGTTAGTGGATGTGAATAGAGCTAATTGCATTCGTGGCTTCTCACTAAGGAACGATGTAAAGCACGGCTGACCGGAGCATTGTAGAGTAGTGAACAACTGCGCCATGACCCACATTGAATGGGCTATGTAAGCCATAAATGCTACGCCCAAAATTGTTGTGATCGATGGAAAGAACATTCTTAGCGTTGATATTGTATCAATTTAAATTATATTTATGGAAAATATCCAGAAAATTTATGAGTTGGTGCAAACAACTTCCCTTGTTTTCACTTATTTTACACTTTGACAAATAGAGGTGTCAAACTATCGATGGTACTATCGATAGTATCGATAGTTTTATTTTTTGCCCCTATCGGTGAGTAGTGATAGTTTTTCTCAAAAAAAGGTTAAACTATCGATAGTACTAGTTGACTATGGATAGTTTAAAACCTCTAGCACAGCCGATTTTATTTATAATGCCTCCATGTAGCTGCGCGTCAGTTTTTTAAGTTTGTAAATTTTTTATTATAAGTGATACTTTCATTGTGATTCCTCCTTTAATGGCCGTTTTCTCAAGCAACCTTAAATTGAAAAGCTGCCTTTATATTTAAACGTTGCTTCAAACCAGAGATCAGTTGCGGTGTATCGCATTTTCGAATACACCGCAACGACATTTATTTACTGTACCACTCAAACTCAATAATACTTAGTAACGAAATCTACCGCCACCGCAAGCTCAAATGATGTCGTGTTTGAGTGTTTTGAGCTCGATCAAAGCGTCGTTACTGCATAGTGTGGCACCGAATTTTCATATCGCCTTCGGTTATGCGGTGGTATGAGCGGTCGTTTAAACAACGTAAACATCGCATTACTTGCGGATATGCTTCTTTGAATGCGGTGCACCGCATTATACGAGTCTAAGTGAAATAAAAATGAATTGAATTAAAAGAAAATACATATTACACATTCTGTGTATTTAAATTTGACTAAATGTTCATATTTATTAATTTTTTTGTAACATGCATACATACAAACTCTGTAAGCAACTGTAGCGATAAAATGCGCTGCACAGATACCTACATATGCTCGTATAAAAGTGTGTTTGCATTGTTCAACTTTGCGTTCAACATTTGCGTTCAACTCAGCGCAGGGTTGCACGAAAAAAAAAGTTGAATGGCTAAAAATATCAAAATATAAAAAAATATCAAAATATTCGCCATAAAAAGGTGTTTGCATTGTTCAACTTTGCATTCAACTTTTGGTTGAATGGCCTTTCAACTAATCGCTTTCAACAAAGTTGGTCGCCAGCCAACATTTAGCCATTCAACTTTTTTTTCGTGCAACCCTGCGTTGAGTTGAACGCAATTGTTGAACGCAAAGTTGAATAATGCAAACACTGTTTAATGCGGTGTACCGCATTCAGCCAAGCATATCCGGAAATAATGCGATGTTTGCGATGTTTAAACGACCGCGCATACCACCGCATAGCCGAAGTCGACATGAAAATGCGGTGCCATACTATCCAGTAACGACTTGTATGACAGTCACCGCAAACACGAACGCGACAAAAAATGCGATGCACGCAAATATCGCATTGCTATGCGGTATGAAAGTATGTCCTTCACCGCATTGTTTGCGAGTATACTTGAAGTCTCGAAAAAGGCACCGCATGCTAATCACTGCTTCAAACCATAAGGCTATGCCTGAAGTAACGCATTTCTATTATCGGTGTTTGACGTTTGTATGTTTCTTGGCTGTAAACAAATCAAAAAATTATATTACGAAATTTAAACAAAATATATCATATTTGAAAATTTATAATAAGCAATAATTAAACAAAGCAACAGTGATTTTGTTGAGGCAAATGATAAAGCTGTTTTTGATAGTCTTTTTTATGATGATAAGCGTAAAGTTTCCATCAGCTCCAGATTTTGAGAAAAACAAGGTCAAAATGTCAAAAAATCGCGTTTTTTTTGCAATATTTTAGAAGGTCTAGCACAAAAAACAAAAGGTGATAGAACCTTTAACTGGGGCTTAAATTAAAACTATAAGTCTCGGCTACTATCCCTGCACCTTGAACTGATGGTCACTAAAAGTTATTTATTGAACAATATAAAAATACTGGAATAAACACTGTGCTATTGAAAAAAATAAATAAGTTTTACCAAAATCAGTTTTTGCTGTTAAATAAATAACTATAAGTGACCTTATACGGCATTTCCACGCTTCGTAATTCGCTCTCCCATTCGACATTCGCCTTGCAAATTACCTTCCGAATTACGTAATTCGCCATACAAAATTTTGAGAGCGAATTAACTCATTTGAAGGTAATTCAGATCGAATTACCATGCGAATGACGAAGGAATCGGTGCCTTTACTAATATTTATCGGAAATATATCGAAGTTTTCACCCGCCTGCTCCCATATGCTAGCACTTTTTCTAGTTGTAGAATAATATTAATAAAATATTCTCTATATAAATTAAAATTGTTGATGATAACTTAAATTTTAGCTCCATCTTCGATATTTGCAGTACACGAAAATTAAAATAAATAGCGAAGAACAAGAACAAGAACTAGAGCTGCCAAACGAATTACTAAGGGTATTCATCAAACCTTATAAATGCATTGTAAACCGTATAAACTTATAATTGTGTAAACCTTATAAATGAACTATCAAAATTTGTATGGAAACTCGTTTACACATTTCTGATAAATTTATCCAGCGATTTCACTGAATAAACTTAATAAACTGAAGCCAATGCAACTCTTTCGCAACTTTCGCTATGTTTTCTTCGACAATAATCGGGATCCGCATACAAATTTTGCACGCAAATTCAACAACAACGATATGATCCTGATAGAGATCTGGTTCAACTATTATCCCGTCTGTTTGTTTTGTTTCACTGATAATTTGGCCGCAAAGTTTTGGTAGCCGTGACAAATGAATTCATACACAAACAGACATTCTGCCATTGTTTCTTCTAACTTGGTTCAAATTAATCGCCTTTATTTTATATGTATATTTATTTAAATAGATATTATCTCGTAAATATAATTGTTTCCAATTTAGTGAGGTAGTTTCTATAATTTCTTTATACCCGTGCTAGTAGTATAAAGTTAGTGATACTGAGCTCTATAACCAAAGAAAACACAACTATTGTCGCAATTGTAAACGAAAAGAGAGCGTGGGTCGTTCATGTAACAGAGTGCGTAAACTTATAAGATTATCTGCTTGATAAAGTTATCGGTTTAGATGAATACCACTACTAATTTGTGACTTGGAAACAGGGTAATTCACGAATTACTTAGCGAATGACTTAGAGAGCGAATTACGAAGTGTGGAAACATCGTATAAGGGTTAAGGTTCAGGGACGGTTTTTTAAGCGATTGTAGTCGAAAGTTCAAACCTTACAGCCCTATTCGCGTGCAATGACAAAACTCGCTGCTATAACTATTGTCATGTTTATAATCAATTGTCACGTTTAGGTATGCAGGGGGCAATTTGAAAGCTCCAACGGTGACAATTGCTATTATTTTTGTGATGAGCTATTGAGTACGTGACAACGCTAAAACATATGTTAATATTTTCAATTTAATTAATTTTGCAGAAAAAAGTTGCAAAATGTTACTAAATGAAAACTGTGAAACCATTTTATTTGCTTCAACAGGTCTGTTAAAAAGTTATTATTTGCGTATGCATATCATAATAGTATCCATTGCAGAATATTATTCATGGAGGAAATCAGTATTATGTACGCGGCTATTATTGTGGAGCAAGAAGATATTATACAAAGAAGACTTCTGAGGGAACTCCTAGACAACAGTTTTTTTTTTTATAGTTTTTACACGTTTATAGTTCGGGGTGGTATTCACAAAATTGTACCTGCTCTTGTGTGGTGCAGTCATATTTTTACGCCTGGTACTTTACGAATTCATAATAAAATGTAATAAATTTTCCTATTATAAAATTACTCACTTTTTTCGGCGTTTCGTAATCTATTGCTGCGGTGTATTTTATTTAAAAGAAATTCCGTCTGTTGCAGTGTGGGTCAAAAAGAACAATTAAAAAGTAAACAAAGAACAGCTGTTTCTCCAAGAATGATAGAATACAAGATTGCGCCAATCGAGCTGAGAGCAACTGGCCGTGACGTCAATAAATACCAGAATGAGAGAGCAAGACGAACTCGACAAGAAAAAGAGGAAGCATCGAACAAAAGGCAATATTGCCAAGTTTTGAATTTGAAAAAGCACCAAATTTTTATTGGTGTATTTTATAGACTTTATATGCATACATAACTTTATTGTAAGGATGCCAATTCAAATTAATAACAAGTAAGAGCAGCGCTGTCTTCGGCTATGCCGAAGGCTTCATACCTTTCATGAACAT
>NW_023458556.1:81945515-81945826 GCF_013731165.1 Rhagoletis pomonella
CATACATCGATAGAGGAGTTACATACTTATATAAAAAATCGCATCTAAACAATCAGAGGTATGGAAGATATACTTTATATGACACCAATCTAAGTGATTTTCACCGCTATGTGATCGGTATGTAAACCGGTAACACAATTTATTGGGTTTAGTTTCGTACATAAAGGAGATATATTGCAAAAACTGGTATCTTAACAATCAGTGCTTTAGGAGATAAAGCTTATACAGCATAGATTTTGCCGTTTTTCTCAGTAGACTTTGTACTATTATTTATAAAATATCTTACGAAATTTATCGGTTTTAGCTGTTCA
>NW_023458556.1:81946226-81949316 GCF_013731165.1 Rhagoletis pomonella
TGTAAGTCTTCTGTTGATAATGAGTGAAAACAGCGCGAAATTTCATGTTCCTAGCTATATAAATGGAGGAGTTATAACGAAAAATTTTGGGATGGGAGCTATAGGTTATAGTGACCCGATCTTTGTAATTTTCACTGTAAGTATTCTGTTGATAATGGGTGCAAGTATTGCAAAATTTCATGTTCGTAGCTGCATAAATGGAGATGTTATAATGAAAAATCTCATATCTGAACAATCAGTTGTATGGGAGCTATATGTTATAGTGGTCCGATTCTTCCGGTTCCGACAAATGATTAATACATTATAAAAATACACCCACCTACCAAATTTGATCCGGATATCTCGAAAACTGAGAGACTAGATTGCATACAAACAGACAGACAGACGGACAGACGGACATGGCTAAATCAACTCAGCTCGACGTTCTGATCATATAAGTATACATTTTCATGGGTCTATCTCTTTTTGTTCTGGTACTTACAAACATCGGACCAAAGTTATAATACCATTTCATGCTCATGAAAGGTATAAAAATCAATGATTCTTGCGCGACGGTCGATTTCTTCTGGCATGATTGAAGGTGCTGCCACATATTTTGTTGTCGTTTATGGTTGTCACTGTGCCATGATTTTGTTTAAATTTTTGTAAAGTTCTTACCATACTTACGATTGGTATATATTTTGCTTCCATTTTTTTGAGATTTTCTAATTTGGTGTCTTCAAACCAAGGATGACATGATACGAAATTCTTTTTCTCGTGAAAGCGCTGTGAAAGGGTTCATTTTCATGTAACATCCCCCAATATTGCCACAGCACCGCAAATCATATTGGGAGATTTATTGAGCAAATTTTTGTGAATTTTTTTATTTAACCAAAAAAGCACATATTTTAAATTTTTAGTATCTTATTAATTATTTAGTGTTAAAAATTAACATATAAAATGTTTTTTCTTGCAAACACTATCTTTAAGCATAATTTTTAATGTGTTTGCAGGAAATCCATTGGAATTAAATCGTCGTATTTTGTGCGTATCTAGTGGCAGCTCGCTATTTTGCTTGTCAGCTGTTCAGTCTTACTTCATTTGACAGTGCTGCCAAGTCAGAAAACGAGTATAAGTTAGATTCTCGGAAGCAAAATGAGAGAGTTTCATATCATGTCATCCTTGCTTCAAACTAAAAACAAAAGCACCAAAAACGCACCAAGCACCAAACTCAAAAATTTTCGCGTTTTGAATACCCACAGAATTTGGTGCGAAAGGCATCAAGTTGGCAACAGTGAATGTAAACAAAAGTATTTAATGACGTCAGCAATTGGGTGGATGCTGTCAAATCGACGAAGAGAGGGTTAGCGGTCCGCGAATGGCGCGACCTTTATTTTCCGGATCGTGCTGTTTCACTATAGAGAAACTCTCGCCGCAATGGGCAAATAAAACGAGCTTTTCGCTTGTCATTATTGACTGTGCATACCTATGACTACAGTTGATGACACGATAATGACAATTGAACTGTGACAATTGACGACTGTGACAACACTGTCACAGGGCTGTTAATTTCAGCCCAAGTGGAAGGCTCTATCCCCTTTTGGTTAATTGCGGTGGGTAATCAAACTTCGCACAAAATCTGGTTTTGCTGTTCAATAAATGACTATAAGTGACCATCAGGTCAACGTGTAGGGATGGTATTTTCAGGGATAGTAGTCGAGACTTTTAGCTTTAATTTAAGCCTAATACCCCCTTTGGTTTCTTTGCTAGAGCTTCTAAAATATTGCCAAAAAATAACCGATTTTTTGACATTTTGACCTCGTTTTTCACAAAATTTGGAGCTGATGGAAACCTTTTGCTCATGGATTCGTAATCAACACTGACAAGTCAATCAAAAACAGCTGTGACATTTGCCGCAAAAAAATTCTTCCCCATTTTTGTTGCCATGTGTTATAGATCATAAGAAGAAGCTTTCTTTACTAGGCTCATTATTTTATTTTTTAATTGTAAGCTTCAGTAATATGTTGTAAAAAAAATTCGATAATAAAATGCTTTACTTAGACAGAACTATACATGTTAAAGCAATATTTAAACACAAAGTGAATTTTAAAGTTAAAAGTTACTTAAGAAAACGGCCCTACGTGTGTTTACATTTTCAATATTTTGTTTTTTTGTTTTTCGATGCCGTCCCTGTTAATTTGGAACAGTTTTTAACAGGGACATAACAGTTATAAGTTTTTTAGCAAAAACGTTGCTCCATAACAGTTATTAGATGAGAAATATTTTTTATTTCGTCGATAAGAGTTATAACCCAACGTTTATTTTTTACGTTGCCTGATAACTGTTACGCAGGAGAAATATTTTTTCCGTTGCCGATAAAGTTGCCAACGTTTATTTTTTAACTTGCTGGATAAGAGTTATTTTACAACGTTTATTTTTTACGTTGTCTGATAAACGTTGTAAGATTAGGATACTGATGTAGATGGAAGTGGAGAATAAGATAAAGGTGATGAAATAAAAGTGGGAGAGTGAAATAACTCTTATCAGATAACGTAAAAATAAACGTCGGGCAATAACTGTTATCGAGCATCGTAAAAAAATAAAAGTTGGGCAATAACTGTTATCTAACAACGTAAAAAATAAACGTTGGGAAATAAATCTTAATAGCAACGAAAAAAATATTACTCATCTAATAACCGTTATGAAACAACGTTTTCGTTAAATTTCAGAATTCAGGCAACGTTTTCAATTCGTAAATTCGAGATAACAGTTATTTTTGGTCCCTGGTTTTTAACATTACATTGACTATCGATAGTACTATCGATGATAGCGTTTGACACTATCGATAGTATTGCTGAAAACTATCATGAACAGTGTTGCCAGAGACAAATTTGTTTCCCTACCAAAACTTCCTACCAAAATCAACCAAAACCTACCAAAATTTTATTTAAGTTTTTAGAATTTTTTTAAGGTCAAGATTATTAAAAATGTAGATATCATAACACTTAGGAAAACTAAAACACAGCTACTTACACAAATGTTTGTCTCTTTACACATACATATGTATTATTATTATTATTATTATTATTATTATTATTATTATTATTATTA